>NW_009233748.1:0-507 GCF_000690835.1 Fulmarus glacialis | reverse complement strand
AACCCCCATCATTTCCCTTTTGCCCCCCTTCCCCCCCCCCCATTTTAGAACATGAAAAGGAGAATAAAGTAAGGCCTGTTAGATTTCTATTCTCCTCCCCGCCCCCCCTAAAAACGACTGCTTGTTACAGACAGGAAGCAACTGCCAGAAGTTATTCACCTCCAATCCTTTATCACTTAAAAAAGCATTACAGCTCGGCCCCTTTTGCCCCCCTTCCCCCCCCCCCATTTTAGAACATGAAAAGGAGAATAAAGTAAGGCCTGTTAGATTTCTATTCTCCTCCCCGCCCCCCCTAAAAACGACTGCTTGTTACAGACAGGAAGCAACTGCCAGAAGTTATTCACCTCCAATCCTTTATCACTTAAAAAAGCATTACAGCTCGGCCCATGGAGCCACTGGCAACTGCGGTTTGGGAACAGCTATCTATCTGTAATGATAAATAATAAAATAAAGCGTCTTCCCTTTTGAATCCCAGCTGAGAGATTTTGCCAAGTGATCAAACTTGTC
>NW_009233747.1:0-13193 GCF_000690835.1 Fulmarus glacialis | reverse complement strand
ACCTCGGTGCTGGGAGTGAAGTTCGACGGGGGTGTGATCATCGCTGCGGACATGATGGGCTCCTACGGCTCCCTCGCCCGCTTCCGCAGCATCTCCAGGCTGCTGAAGGTGAACGACACCACCATGCTGGGGGCGTCCGGCGACTACGCCGACTTCCAGTACCTCAAGCAGATCATTGACCAGATGGTGTAAGTTCTCCTGTCCTGGGCTGCCGCGCCTGCGTCCCTTGCGGCTCCGGCTCAGGCCGGGCAAGCCCTGGACGTGCTGGGGGTTGTGCTGTGCTGCTCTCTTTTCCCAGTCCTCAAAGGACTGAAATGTAATTAAATGCATTCACTGAGCAGGGATGAAACTGAGCTGAAATCCCTCTTGTCCTTTGGTACAAGTGTCTTTTCCAAATTCTCTGCTGAGCACTGTGGAGAGCCAGTTTCAATTATTCTTTGTGGCCTTTGGCTGATTTGCCCCTCGTAAGGCCTTGTTTCAAAACAGCCCGTGGGGAGTTTGCGGGAGGCCGCTCTGTCCTGCTGGCGGTGCAGCTGGAGGTGGGCTCTGCTCTCTTATCTGGGCGGTTTCCAGCTTTTCTTAGTTGGGTGAAATTTCTACCCAAATTAGAATCGACGAGGAGCTGTTGGGAGATGGTCACAGTTACAGCCCGAAAGCCATTCATTCCTGGCTGACAAGAGTCATGTACAACCGGAGGTCCAAGATAAATCCGCTCTGGAACACCGTTGTCATCGGAGGCTACTACAATGGCGAGAGGTGAGCGAGGACGTGGAGCGTGTGATGGTTACTGTGCATCCCTCCCTGGGGCTGCTTCTCGTGGCACGGGATTCAGAGAGGTCTCCGGCTGGGTGTAGCCCCTCAAAAGCTGAGTCCGTCCCCGCCGCAGCCCCGCCTGTGCAGCCGCCACGCTCACAGATATGTCCCTTCAGCTTCCTAGGTTACGTGGACATGCTCGGCGTGGCCTACGAAGCCCCTACGCTTGCTACGGGTTACGGAGCGTACCTAGCTCAGGTAGAGTACGCTCTTGCTCAGCTGCTAAAGCGACCTCGGCGCTGGGTGACTGAGCTGTTGAGCTACTGGATTTTATTTTTTTCCCCCAGCCGTTGATGAGAGAAGTCTTGGAGAAGAAGCCCAGCCTGACGAAGGAGGAGGCCCGTGACTTGATCGAGCGTTGCATGAAAATTTTGTATTACAGAGCCGCTCGGTCATTTAACAGGGTGAGGGCCCAGCTTTGGCGTGCCGCGGCTGGCGAGCTGGTGTGCCTGCTCTGCGCCTCAGGCTGACGTTCCAGTCCTCCCCCCCAGCCATCTTCTGTCTCTGGTCTCAGGAAACCTTGCAGTAACTCCCGAGTTGGCAGAGGCGGGGTGTGTTAGGAGATCCTGTTAGCAAAGCTGTCCTCCACAGCCCGTCTCCCCTTGTGTCCTGCAGCCTCAGAAGAGCTGTTTGAGTCCAAATGATGCTCATCTCTGGTGTTTTCTTAGATCTGATGATGCTTCTCCCATCACTGCAGTTGTAGCATCCGGAGGCTGCAATCTTTTAGCTTTGGAAATGTTTCTATTTACTACTACTGTCTCAACTTGCCCACCAAGGAAAAAGTAAAAACATTACCGAATGCAAAGCCATGTTAAAACAAGCTTGTGTAAAGGACAGCTGTTGTTACTGACTCTTGCTGATTAGAGCTTTCACAGGGCCCATCTCAAATTCAAGTATGGAAGTCGGGCTTTATTGAGAGCTGTCAATGTTTTCTCTCCTCAGTACGAAGTAGCTATTGCAACGGAGAAGGGCGTGGAGGTGGAAGGGCCCCTGACCCTGGAAGCCAACTGGGACATAGCACACCTCGTCAGGTAATGCCCGAGGATTGCACGCAGGTTGAGCGCTTAGTCTGCGAGTCGGCAGTCCCAAGGCACAAAATGAAGTGGTTAATAAAGCCTGGGCGACGCGCAGCCGTTGCAGGATAACATCCCTCTCGCGTGCTGCAGTAGGAGCCTCCCTGATCCCCGCTGCGACCCAGTTCTTGAATTTGGGGGGTGGCTGTGGCAGGCAGGAGGAAGCGCGGGCTCCCTGCGCGCCGGGGGGCGGCTTCGGGCTCCGCTCCCTGCCTGGCTGCTCTCTCCTTTGCAGCCGAGGCCTGAAGGCGTTGGCGCGAGTTCCTTCGGGAACTTTGGGAAAGCTTTTTGTTGCTGTACCGTCCGCTTTGCTGCCTGCGCGCTCCCTCAGGACGGGTGCCGCTGACGGGCAGCGCCTGAGAAAAGCGAAAATGGCGATTTTGTTAGTGCAGGCGTCAGCTGCGTCCGGGTTGTGCAGTGTCCTGACCTTATCAAAACGTCTTCTTGCAGTGGCTTTGAATGATCTCCGAAGAGCTGCTCCAGGCTGTTGTGTCCGCGCTATCGCCCTTTATATATGCTGTAAATCCGTTACTCCTTTTGAAGCTCTGATCAGACTTGTTTTGGAAACAAAATAAACCTGTTAAGACAAGCCTGTGTGTTTGTGCTCGGGTTTAAGGAGTAAGTACACCGTCCTCCTCCCGTGTCTGACCTCCAGCCCCTCTCTCAGACGGGGATCGAGTGTGCATGAGCTGGGTCGAGGTGCTCCCTCGCTGCCTCCCACTAGCACCCGTGGCCTCTCTGCTGGAGAGGACCACGACAATGCTTCCTTTCTCCACTCTGCCTTTTAGTAAAGGTTTCTGAGCTGCAGGTTTGTATTTTGCTATACAAGACGACTCCAGCAGCCGCTGGAATGTTTTACCTCTGGGACTCTAGGATTAGCACTTGGTTGGTACCTGTTTGCTAAATCTTAAGTTAAACACGCAAATCACTTTAAGATTTGCCCTAACAGAAGAAAAACCTACCGAACTGCGACATCTGTGACCGGGAGCGCGCTGTAATCCTCTGGGGTGTTCCAGCAACCTAGACCTGCGCGTGGCACGTACCGTGCAAGCACTTGTAATCCAGGGAACCAGCAATTCTGATCTGGACAGGTAAAAAGCCTCAGTCAACCTTTAAAAGCCACCTGTGGACAGAAGGAAAACGCATCTTTAAGATGTTTTCTGTTTAAAAAAACCAAAGTATTTGTGAACAGTACGGAAAATAATGGAAAAGTCAGATGGGTCCTCCTGCTTGGGTCTGTGGGGATCAGGAGCGGGGGTGCGGCGGTGCTGCCTCAGTCCGTTGGACTGAAACGGGGGGCAGAGACACGGGTGCTCTGCCGGCACCGCCATGGGCCGGACAAGGAGGCGGCGACGCCAGGAGGGTAAAGCAGCGTTCCCAGACCGAGATTTCAGATTCATCCAGCCGCTGGCTCCCGCGCTGCTCTCCCGTCGGGCGTTCGACTGCGGCGCCGACTCCTCCAGCCCCGGCAGAGCTGCAGGACACCTCTAAGGTGAGCGCGCCAGGCCGCTGTGAGCATATTCTCACAAACATCTACATTTTGGTAACCCTGCAGCTCTCCGCACCTATTAAATGCTCTGGTTGAAAGCACAGCGGGGAAAAATGGCAGGGGGGGGTTGATTTCAGTTTCTTTAGTTTTCTCTAATCACCAAGATTAGAATAATTAACATCTCCCTATTTAAGTTCCTGTTGTCCTGCCTTCTGACAGCAGGTACACTGCGACACAGGGCCTCTGAAAACGAAGGACGATCGCCCTACAGCTCCCTGCGAGCAGCCAGAGGTGCCGCATCTCCGTCCCAACCCCGGCTGGCGACAGCAGGATCGTAACAAAATGGTGTTACGTGTGCTTCAGATAGGGCTGAACGGGGCATTTCTTAGCTTTATATGAAATAAATTCACAAACAATATTAAGAGTGGTATTTATGACTACCCGAGATAAACAACAGTAAAAATATTTATTCAGGAGAGTGTTTTATTAATGATTTTTCAGACTTTTATTTAAAAAAAAGAAAATCTCACTGGGGAAGAGAGTAGGCTGTTCCACTGAACCTACCGTATAGTTAAAGGGCAGGGAGGGGTTGCAGAAATGCAAATGGGACCAAACTCTGCCCCAGGTGTTAATGACACGTAAACACATTTGATTACGATCCCAGCTCTGGGTTTCTTCAGGACATGCTAAACGACTCTGGGTGCAGAGAGGGAACCCAGCCGGCGACCCGGGCACGGCTCCGAGACACAGCCTGCGTCAGGCTTGCTCTGGCACGGCGCGGAGCAGTTCGTGATGCACTTTATATTAAGCATTACGGTATCACGAGAGTTAAATAGTTCTTCATAATAAAAACACATGTTTATAAATCCATTTCCCTGGTTTTATTAAATGTTCCACTTATGTACATTTTAAAGATGAACCATTTACAGGTCTGCACATGCTGCCCCCTGCTTTCCTTAGGTAATAGGGAAGGTTCACAAAACCTCTATGGAAACAGAAAGGTGCAGGTGCTTCTGAATTCTGTATGTCAAAATGCTTTCCGTTTATACCATAATACATACAATTAAAAAACCCTCAAACATGCAAATTGTAGAAAAATTTAAGCTGGCAGTGAAAAATAAAAACAAACGTCTTCTTTTTGTGCACGTCACAGTTTGTTTCATTAAATCAGATTTCTAATTCTAAGGAACGTAGTGTCTGATGCCACTGGTTAA
This sequence comes from Fulmarus glacialis, assembly GCF_000690835.1. Lineage (NCBI taxonomy): Eukaryota > Metazoa > Chordata > Aves > Procellariiformes > Procellariidae > Fulmarus > Fulmarus glacialis. The sequence goes on along the minus strand of NW_009233747.1, from coordinate 8,604 downwards.
AGCAGGTTTATCAACTACGAGTAGTTAAAAGGTCAACGTTTAATGGTCCGTACAGTCGTAACTCCCACCTACTGTACAGGAAGATCAAGACAGACTTGACTTTCCTCTTCCACCATGTACCCTCTGTCAGTAATTCTTTGGAGCAAGGCGGGTGCCGGGTGGTTTCCCGGGTGGAGGAGAGGAACCACCGCACCGCGTCAGAGCGTCAACGGGAAGCCGAGGGGTTGGCTCAGCACTGCCCCTAACTCCCTGATCTCAGTTCAACCCCAGTTCAAAGTGTCGTGGCTCCCAAGAAGCGTTGCTGGCATTGAACAGGCAAAATGCTTTCGCTTGTGTTTTTACCCCGCGTCCAAATTCACAAGCAAAATAATTACTCTTCTTTAAAAAAACCAAACCAAAAAAAAAAAAAAACCAAACCCAAACCAAACCCAAATCTCAATGGCCAATTACAGAAGGTTCACACATTAAAGCAGTAACTCATATCTAAATTTTCCACAGAAACCTATATCTCTGGGTCAAGTGTTAAAAAAAAAAAAAAAAAAATCTGTGTTAAGACAACCAAAAAGATTTATATACTGGTTCATTAGCTACATATTTTTTTCCTTTCTTTAGAAATGGTCACATTGACAATGTATAATTCAAAACATTTCTGCACAATAAAAACAGAAAACTATGATACAGTGAGGTAAAGAAAACGCAAAAATATTCACCCACAATATATTTTCAGAAAATACCAACACAGTGATTTTTCTTTTAAAAAAGCACAAAACTTATAAATGAACAGCATAAATGGCTATTTATCTGAGTGATCGCCTACGAATTTCCTAAACCCACAAATCCACAGGGAAGTGTAATGGTCTCATCCAACATTTATTTAAAAAATAACCCTTTCTGGATCACGACCCGCAGATCAGTAATCACGACCCGCTCAGATTTCCATCAGATCCAAATCAGCGTCTTCAAAGCCATAAAATGATTCAGTCTCACTTTCCCCTTCGAAGAGCTGATGGAGGATTTCTGGGTCTGCAGATTCCTCGGCCTGGGTCCGATCCTGGACCTCAGCCGCCGCCTCCTCCTGCTGCTCATCGTTCAGCTTCAGCTGCTCCTCCAGCGAGGCAATCAGCTCCTCCTGCATGTCGGCGTTGCGCGTGGGCGAGTTGGCCGTGCCGTCCGGACCGGGCAGCACGCTGGCCACCAGGAAGGACTGCTGCACAAGTTCAGGAGAGTCACTAATGACCTCCAGGACCTCTGCCAGCCAGCATAAAACCAGCTGGAGAAGAATGTCCGAGTCGCACGTGGAGTCCGCCATTTCCTTGGCTTGCTCTTTCCACTTTTTATGCAAGAAATTTTTCACAGTCCTTTTAATACAAACATCTAGAGGTTGGATTTTGGAGCTGCAGCCAGCAGGGACAACAGCCGGCAGAGTGCTGGACGCACTCAGCAAGGAAAGTACTTCTTCCGATAGGTGCGTTCGGTGACAATCCAGCACGAGCATGCCCTTGCTGTTCTGACACTCCGTGTGCTTCTGCCACACTCTGGACGACCACAACTCCATGACTTCGTCGTCACTGTATCCGTTCTCCTTTGCTTCCAACATGATAGATTCCGGCACGTTGGCGGGCTGCTGTACATGACCCCTGTAGAAGACCAGCGTTGGGAGAACGCTTCCGTCGGCGAGGATCGTGAGGACGACGTCGCACCAGGGCTCCCCGGTTCCCACCGTCTGCAGAGCGTTCTCCTTCCTGTCATCGCTGCTCAGCACCTCCACGTCGAGGAAGAGAGAGATTTCGTCGATGGCTGCGATCATGGAGAGAGGCAGGTCTTGAGTGTGGATCTGCCGCTGCACAAACTCGATGAAGCAACTGGCGTTGTCCTCCACGTCTTTGGGGAGAGGGTGAGCCACTGCCCTTCGAGTATGCGTGCTGAGGTTGTGCCGTAGCATGAACCTCACCGCCCACTCGTAGGAGATCTTGAAGCCACCTTCGAGGGATCGGCCAATCTTGGTGGCTTTCTGGAAGAGAGTCTCCTCATTCACAGGCAGCTGCTGCTCTCTCTGCGTGAGGACCCATTCCGCTAGTTTCTCTTCAGCCTCTAAGCTGAGGTACTTGCCCTCTGACAGGGACGCCAAGTTCTCTTCTTGGAAAGCTTGAAACCTTCGTAGCCAGCGCTTGATCCGCCTCTGAGGATTTCGGAAGTGCTCTGCAGCCTGTTCAGTGTTGCAGCACAAAGCAAACAGTACAACTCGCAGCTTTTTTACCGACAGCTGCTCCTTTTTGCTTGCAGGCTCAGGCTCCTTTGTCGGCTGCTCATCTTCTTGAGCGTCAATATTTAAGCACTCTTCTTCCTGGCAGACCAAAGGTCTGTTGTAGGCAGCTGGTGCCAGTTCAGGCTCCAGGTCATCTTTTGCAGGTAACATAGACTTTGTTTTCACAGTAGCAGCTTTACTTGGGGAATAGGTAGGGCATGTGTTCTTCACGCTTTTGTCCTGGGGCTGAATGTGCCTTGAAGGGAGAGAACACAGGACCTTCTTAAAACCGAGAAAATAAAGCTGTTGAGGGAAAACAAACAAACGAAAAACCAAAAGCCAACCCCACAAACTGAAACAGATGATGGCAGACAAGAGTTTACAAACAGTTTACCTGGAATGTGATATCCAAGTAGGCCCTGTTAAGAAAAATAAAACAATAAAAACATTAGTAGCTTAGCAAACAAACACTGTCAGTGCAAACAAACAAATTCTGTCACAGAGAAGAGGATCAGTGTCCCTCTGTTGTTACTCCAAAGCATCCCAACACGCTGTAGGAACAGTAATACTCATCCATCCGTTCAAACCCCAACCTCCTCCCACACTCAAGTACCGCCACATCCAAACAAGTGAAGACTGCTCAAGGGGCAGAGCTGCACTCATCAGCAACCCTTAGAGACAAAACAGCAAAAACCCCACGTCCATTTGAAGCAACAAAAGGAGTTTGGTTAGGAAAGTCCAGCTTTGGCCAGATCCCTGCAGGCAACGCCCGTAAGTTTTGCAAGTTGCGGTAATTCACAGCAAATGGCTGGAACGCCACTTTTAGGCTCTATTCAAATCCCAGCACCAGCAGCTGCCTAAGGCCTCCTGGTGTCATGGAGGTACAATCATGTCTCAGAGGAACAGAGGAACTTGCTGAAGCCCTCGGCATTGTCTCTCCCTGGGAAGATCTCCTGAGAACAGCGTTACCAGTGACACAGCTGAGCTCCAGGCAGAGCAGCCTCACTTAAAGCTTAACTCTCCAATCTCCATAACAATGAAGACTCATTCAGGCAGTTACAGAAGGTGCCTAACATTTTATTAGAACTCAGGACTCAGTAAGCGCTCAGCCCAATGCTAAACAAAGATGTATTTGACCTGGAGTCTATGAACTGATGTATTGTGTCCTGCATTCATTTTTTGCAACTTTTCTGCTCCTTTTCAAACTCTTACCTCGGAAAATGTTACTAAACTCGTGTGATGGATTGAAGACCAGATGTTTGGCCATTGCATCACCCTCAGACGTTACAAAGAGACAAGAGGAACAGGACAGCTTTACACCACTGGAAGTAGGGGGGGAAAAAAAAAAAGAAAAAGGAAAAAAGAGAGAAGTGAGCTTAGTATCAGTATCAGATATGAAAATATGTACACCCCCTCACTAACCATTTCAAAAAAACAAAGTCACCCTCCAGTGCATACAGGCAGTGTCCCCACCCCGAAACATTAACTCCCACTGGAAAGCAATGGGAGCCTCAACATATTGCCTTTAATTCAACGTATTTTCCTGTGTGGCAAAAAATAAACAGAGCTTCTTCAGAAGCAGATCATGAAAGAACAGAACTGGAAGATCAGAAAGCGAATGCACATTAGATTCCCAGGTGATTAAAATAAGACGACAAGTTTTCCATTACCAGGCAGTATAGTTTTTAAACAAAGCCAAGTATTTTGGACTCTTCCGAGGAACATGATTGCTGTAAGACAAAAGAGTTTATTACATGTCAGAATTATTCTGGGTATGTAAAGAGCTATAAAACCATGCAAAATACAGCACATTTACAAAGACAGACGCAATCCTGGGTTTAATAATATTTTGTCTGCCAGTCTTTTATTCAAGGAAATGAAAACTCTGTGTCTAAATAAAAAAACCCTGCACAATAACATTTAAAAATGCCCAGATTTTGGAGTAACTGTTCTGCAATCCTGTGCTCTGATCTATCCACGGTCCTGTACAGACCACAGGCTTGTAGAAGCATGGCATAATTTTTTTTTCCTTATTAAAATTTTTAAATTATTAAATCCAGTAATTTTGCAATCCTAGGAGCACTGAAAAACGACAGTTTTCTGCAGCAGCATGCAGTACACGTCATTAGCTACAATACTGACAGTTTGGAATGAATCTCAGCTCTTGTGCTCAATTTTCTCATCTCATTTGAAAGCCACCACCCATGCCTGGGCTGATACAGAATCAGTCCAGTGTCTTACAAACCACTGCAGTGGCCTGGAATTTCCCGATACCCCTTTCTTACAGTGCAGACAGACAGACATAGAGGTGCTACTGCTTTCGGGCAGGAGGAATTTCTACTACAGCGTTCAAAGAATCACACATACTTGATCATGTGGTTGGCGTAAGCTCTGGAGCAGCAAGTGCTGTAGCGACATAGTGAACAGTGCACGTAGGTGGGAAAGTGGTTTGGGAAGTCGGGGATTTCGAAGCTGCACTCCAGACAAGTCTGCCTCCCCAAGACGCTCCTGAAGATAAGAGGGATATTTTCATTAGTGTCTGAACAGGTATCTTTGGAGTTATAACAATCATCAGGAGAGAGAAGAATTTAATGACATGTAAACTTTCAGAGGTCTGCAGTCAAACTAGCCTCATCTTGCACCCTAGCTTCCTAGGGTGCCTCGGTGCCAGGCTAAACATTTCCCACTTGCTGTAGTCAGGAGTATACAATTTAAGAGTGGATAATAAATACAAAAATAAAAAAATTAAAAAAAAGAAGAAAAGGCAGCAGGACACAGGATGGGCAGAAAGCCCTTATGCTGATGAAATTCCATTGTTTCTATAAAAGCGCTTAGCTAATTCTGTATTTCACAGTTTCACCTTAAGGGCTTTCACAACACGACTTAATCCTGGTTTTGTGGGAAGCTAGATTCTCCTGGCATAAAGTTTCCTTGGCAACTGGTAAGACAGAGCTGTCCAGTGCCGAGGATCGTATTACCCATCACTGTGGCATGAAAAGGCTAGCTACATTTCCTTTAAAAATCTTTTTTAATTTGATATTTAGCAAAACGTTCTGACATTTTTTTGACCGCTCTCTTCTGGACGTTCCTCTGGACAGGCGGGTACAGGAAGATGGGCTGGGGATCGGTAGACGATGACAGCGGAGTGGTTTCCTGTCCAGTGCCCTGCGGCATGTCATTTGAAGATATTGGCACTGTCCGTGGCTGTCCTCTAGATGCCCTGATTGTAACCTGCAGAAAACAGATACACCCATACCTCCTAAAACACAAGGGCAGAAGTCATCTATCCAAATTCAGACTCCTCTGTTTGGAGCAGTCTTTCAGACTCCTAGCAGAGAATAAAGAGGTGCTCCTAGGATACGATTCGTCCCACCCAGGGCAGCAGTAGCCTAGAAGAGGACACACAACTTGAACCCCTCAGGTGCCTGTTTGTCCCTAATGACTACAGAGGGCGTCCAGGCAGCTAGTCCAGACACCTTCACTTGTAGACACCTTAGTTAGGAGAGTTTAACCTCTGGCATGCCACTTTCACCTCCTCTCTCTCTCTCTTACTGTTTCTATGAAGTATCTGATTAACTAAACACACACAACACAGACAGCATACAAAGGGTTCTTCTGTCCTAGTGAGTGTGGTTTAAGTGATGCAGATGAAGCAAACATCAGTTTTGCAGCACTTAATAAAATACACAGCAATACAGACGCTACGGGTGTTTCCTGAGGAAACAGAGGACGGAGGCCTGCTGTTAACTTGGATTTCTTACCTTGGTTCCAGGTTTCAATCCTTCTAATTGTTTGGGCTTTCGGAAAGTTTTGTGGTGCTGAAGCTTGTGTTCAATTTTATCCTTGGCAAATAGGAACTGGAGTCTACACTTGTTGCAATGATAAACACTCTTCTTCTAAAACAAATGCAAATGAAATATATTTCATTTTAGAGAAACAGAAGTCACAACACCGCAGGGTTTTTTGTTTAAAAAAGAAAAAGAAAAAAAAAAAACACAACACCAAACGCTTTTCCCCTCTTTGAAGCCAAAGGCAGCCCTGTTTTTCTTTAGCATCTGAAAGTCCCTCCCCGCCAAGCCCCCTATCTTGGGTGTTTTGGTTTGAAATTTTTTGTTTGTTTTGGTTTTTTAATTAAAATCATCAGGTTCTGCAGAGACCCCAGACCTGGAAGTGCCATGGAACAAGTCTTACCCAGCTTGTCTAAGCCAAAGCCACACTGGCAGAGCCGCGCGTGGGGCAACATTCCTTCAAAAGTCGCCTTGCCTCTGCCTCTTACAGGAGTCAGTGAAGGACTTCAGGGGCAAATCAATTCAGGCACTTGCTAAGAGCGCTACATTTCTATATTCTGAAAGTACACTTCAGCTACACCCACATAAAATATGTTGTCAATACAGCCAACATATATGGAAACAGAACACTGAGCTACAAAAATTACATTCATTTGTGTGCATACAGTATTATTTACTTATTTATTACCTAGAGAAAAAAAAAATTAAAACCCAAATGAACATAGGACCCACTGTTGGTTAATCATCGCATGAAGCAAACACAATCCAGCAAAACACGCTTTTTTCTGCTAAGTTACAACAATCTGCTACTCCCAAAGGAGCAATGTCTCTTCTCTTCAGCACAATCCCTATGAAAGGTCTGGAATGACAGCATGCAAATTGCATTTGTTATGGAGTGAATACAGCAGCTACTGAACCCCCTCTTTCAACCAAGTTTTCTTTCTTTCTGTTTTTATTCCAAGCAAATGCTCAACTAATCACATGCTTACTATCCACTAATCTCTGGAGAGGGAACCACCTTAAATGAAAAAAGAGTACAGCCCTGACATAGTACCTGATGCCTCATGAAGTGCTGTTGGAAAGCATTGCCATTCTTAAAAACTTTGAGACAGTAAGGACAGAGCAGGTGCCGCGTGTCTTCGTGTATCATTCGGAAATGGCTATCCACTTCAGAATAGAGCGATGAACGATACTGACAGACCTATAGGAGTGGACAGAAACAATTAACAGTGAAATAACATAGGAATCTATCTCACATCCGCCATTGCAACAAGGAGATCTTAACAGCAATGCCAGATCCCCAGAGACACTTATCAGTGGAGTTTAAGAACCAGGTCCTAAAGAAACTGCTAGCTTATTCCAACTGTAAGACACCAAATCAAGCAGTGCGTATTCAGAGTAGTCTGGAGAAACATATTTGAACTACTTGTACAAAATGAAAGTAGTGACAATTCAAGCTCCAGATCCAAGGAAAAAAAAAAAAAAAAAAAAGAAAAAAAAAGGGAGAGACAGTCAATGCAAAACAGTTGGAATATATTAAAGAGCAGTTTCTTCAGGGTCTATGCAAAATGCAGAATTTGGAACATAATCTGTTTTAACATAATATATTTTAGAAGGTTCTACTCTGTTTTTTCTTTTTGGAGGGACAGTGTTAGGACCTCTGGGTGGAGATGACACGTTCAGAACTGATGTAAGCACAAATCTCATGGCAACAGAGTGTCAAGAAAAGGTATCACACAAGCAACATAATCTCATCTGCTCCAGAGTGACAACTTCTCTTTATGGCACAGCAATTTGCCTGCAGGCCCTGGGAGGAAAAAAAAAAAATCAGGCTCTGAATGCCAGTGGGACTAAACAAACGTCTATCAGGCTGATTCCAGTTTCAGGGTGCTGGGAACCAGTGGCAAACATTCAGCTACTCGTGCTGCCCTAACAGCCATCGGACTTAGAGAAGTCCACACCTGGAAAAAAACGCAATGGGCTCCACAGCACTGGGCCATGGCCCAAGTCTGCTTTGGACTGCTATGAGCCACACACTTTGCTGGAAACTGCTAGATTTCCTTATTCTCTAGTATGCATTTATGAAGTCCAGCTCCTAAACCACTTTTAATACCTGACAAACATAGGGCATCTCCCCTGGTTTGTGAGTGTCCTTCATGTGCTGTAGGAACATTGGCTCACTCTCGAATGCCCATTCGCAAATCTTGCACTTTGCTGCAAAAGAAAGGAAAAGCAGGTAACAGCCAGGGGACAAAAAAACCCTGTTAAAACGTACCAAAGAAACTTGTAACTGGTAGTGTAACAACTTAAACCAAAAGAAAACCAACCAACCGAAAAAAAAAAAACCAACCCACCAAACCCAAAAACTAGCTCTCAACTCTTCGAATTGGGTAGTGTCCTGGTTTCGGCTAGGATAGAGTTAATTTTCTTCCTAGTAGCTAGTATAGTGTTGGATTTAGTATGAGAATAATGCCGATAACACACTGATGTTTTAGTTGTTGCCAAGTAGTGTTTACCCAAAGTCAAGGCCTTTTCAGCTTCTATGCTCTACCGACTGAGAAGGCTGGAGAC
>NW_009233746.1:20655-23880 GCF_000690835.1 Fulmarus glacialis | reverse complement strand
ATAAAAAAATATAAAACCACACATACATATATACATACATGCACTTGAGTTGTTTTTATGGAATGATAGACAATTTGAAACTATATAGAACTGCCCCAAATATTTCTATCTTTAGCCTACTGACAAGAGTTCAAATAATTTTTTCTTCTTCTGCTGCTCATTATAGGTGAAAACCTGTGACTAGGCTGGGTATTCTGCAATCCCAAATCCTTTTCTGTGCTTTTTAGTTTGCTCTTTTTGTTGTCCTTACCAGTTTGATCCAATCTCCTGACAACAGCTGCTGTACAACTACTATGCAAGACCAGGTATCTGAGACACATTTAAAGGGAATGCAAGGGAGCTCTTTTTTTTTCCAGTGAAATTTGCTATCAATGCGATTTGATACACAGATATAAATTTAATTGAGGAACAGATACAGTTTTTAATTGATTTTTAATACATAGCAGATTTTTTCATTCCCAGAGAACAGAACAGGAAACTGCATCGGAATTTGGAAATACCATCTGCATCGGAATTTGGAAATGGCATCTTTTGGAGTCCAGCTGCCAGTTAGTTGACAGTAGTTCTCAAGACAGTTTGCCGTGTCTCTGCTTTAAAAATTTTGTCCCTTTTTCACAAATGAATGTGACTTTCTCAAGTCAAGATTAATAATTTCTGAGGCCTTTAACTAAAATATTCCAGAAACTAAAGATAAATTTTGTGATTTAACTTACCTATGAAAAAGTTAGTAACCTAGTCTAAGTTACTCAGGTTATATCTTTCAGCGTGCCAACACTACATTGAATAGCTGAATTTATGAAAGCTTATCCTTTGACTAGGAAACCACTAAACATTTACATCTGGATAAATAATAGTTTTTCACTTTTACAGTATAACTTTCGTTGAGATTACTTTTGTCATTATCTAATTTTTGTTCAGATTCTTGTAAGAAATGAAGTAGCAGTCATTTCACGTGCTTGTTCTCAGGTGCAGACATGTAAGAGGACACAGTTCTCATATCATTTAAGCCATAATATGGAAATTTTTCTTAAAGGAACTTTAAAAATAAAGTATATGATTAACTGTTGTTTGTGATCCAAGGAAACTCTGGAGGATACGATAGCTTCAAACTTATTTTAAAAGGGCTGGTTTTGCAGATGTATATTTCAACATTGCTCTACTTTCTTAGGGACTGTATGAAAGGAGATGAAACAGAAAACAAGAAAATTGGCTGCACTGTTAACCTTATGGTAAAGATGCTTCTGTTATCTCTTTGTGATACTGTGCAATGTTGTTGAAACTGGGATGGGAAAGGTTGGGATGGGAATCTGTCAGGGAAGTGCAGCTTCAGAATCCGAGCACTGGGATGACAGAACATAACAACGGGGATTGTAAGGATCCTCTGGAGGTCTCTGGTCCAACTCTCTGCTTAAAGCAGGGCCAAATAGGTCAGGTTCCTCAGGGCCTTGTTCAGCTGAGTTCTGAGTATCCCTCTCTTGCCTTTTCTTTCAGCTTTTGACTACCTTCATTTTGAAAAAAAATCATGACACGATAAAATTAATGGGTTAAATCAGTGTGCATGTGAAAAGAATTATTACTTTTCTCTTATACTAATAATGTATTCTCTTTTCAATACCTTTATACATACACAGCTGCTGATGATTGTCTTGACTGAAGGAAGAGTCTCAATAAGAATAATAACTCTCTTTTTTCTTCCACAGAATTTCTATAAATCCGAAATTAATAAGGAAGAGATGTACATCCGCTATATCCACAAGTTGTGTGACATGCACTTACAGGCTGAGAACTATACAGGTTAGTAAGATGTCATATGGGGCCTGCTTGAAATCCTGCTTGAAAGTTTTTGACTCTCCCAATGTTATACTCTAACATCTGATTCATTCTTTTGGAAAAAATTTGTATGAATCAGTTATGGCAGTTGGGAGGATCAGAAGCTGAGGTCCAGCTCATTCCCTCAAGTCAAATAATGTATGTCTGTGCCCACACAACCCATACGACTATTCCATTACACTCCGAATTTTACATTGAAGTGTTCTACGAGGCAGGTTGATCAAGAAAATCACAACAGTGGAATCAAATTTAGAGGAAGATTAAAATCACAAAACCACCATTATATTATCATTTGCCATATTTCTTTGCGTTGTAATATTTAGGGAGCACTTAGAAAGTGTATAGACTCTAATTCTGTGTTGTCCAAGATCTGTTTACAGCTGCAGGCCCCAAATCTAGTTACATATCTGAATATCTGACTGTGCATTTAGATCAAGTAGCTAGTAAAAAGAAACTTGACAGATTTGTACCTAAGAATCAGGTTCATAGGAAACAGCTTTGTACTGCTATTTTAAGTAATTGAATAATTTAATGATTATCTAAGACTTCAGAATTTTTTCTGAAATTGTAAATCAGAAATTCCAGACTGTTTAAGAAGCAGGTCTAGTGACTTTTCAACCTATTGGCTGTATTTATTTGTTGTCATTGATTCAGTATTCAATAATTGCATTTCCAACAGAAGCTGCATTTACTTTGCTTTTGTACTGTGAGTTGCTTCAGTGGGAGGACAGACCTCTGAGAGAGTTCCTGCATTATCCATCTCAGTCAGAGTGGCAACGTAAGGAAGGTCTGTGCCGTAAGATTATCCATTACTTCAACAAAGGGAAGGTATGCCAACTTCTTCTGTCTTCCAGCAGCTTCCTTCCCTTTTCCTGACTTACTTATGGCTTGCAAGCCTGTCATCTCTGTTCAGTAGTCTGGAAGTAAATTTGTATCAAAAGGTTTTATAACTTGACAAATTGCTTCTTGGCTCTCTGGATGAAAAAAACAGATGAGAAAATGGATATGGGTATTTCACTATGCGTAACATCTGGAACTAGTTTAGGTAGGCCAACAGGAATAACACCAAAACATTTTTATACCTTTAAACCAAACTTTGGATCACCTGATATAGCAGAAAGCTCTATGAATGCCAGTTCCTTAGCTTTTGGGGGGCAGGACTGCATTTTGTAGTTGTCTGTGCAAATTGCTGTGTAATGACTCACTTCAGGACTTGTTTTGTTTCTAACCTATAGAAGTAAATGGCAGGCAATGCACTGTAGGAGTCCCTTTATTAAAAAAGATTTAAGTCTTTTCAGTGTCACTGTTATTTTAAGGTGGCTTTCAGTTGAAGTGCAGTTCCATCCATTGCACAAGAAGAAAATCAATACATTTCAATTTCACATATTTGGTATG
>NW_009233746.1:0-20624 GCF_000690835.1 Fulmarus glacialis | reverse complement strand
ACAATAAATATTTTTTTTTAAATTACTGCAGACGTAGGTGTTACAGTCCCTTGTGTCATGGCGTTTTGGGAACATTTCAGAGGTGAACCTTAAGACTGATACCATCTGTCAGAATATTTTCAAATTTTTCCATTCTCTAGAAAAATTCCTACAGCTTATATTATTGGAAGATAATGTCTGTATGTGCACCTCAGAGTTGGTTTTGCCTGTGATGGCAATGACAGTGGCATTAAATACAAATGTGATTTGGTTCATATGGGGTTGCCATTCCAGGTTAATTCTTTCCTAGCCCTGGTAATAGAAAGTTGTATATGGCAGAGACATTCTCTACAGAACCTGCAAAAGGAAGTCAGATTCCTGTGTGTAGGAAGGAATGGCCTATTTATGAGGAAGCGATCAATTAAAGAGAATTTTTTTTTTGGCCAGTATTGTTCTTTTGTAATAATACTGCCTATGGTTCTCTTTTTAGTTTCAGAAATTTTCAGGGTTTTTCAGACTGCGCTTAAATACTGACTTGTGCAAATATTGCAGTACTGTACTGTCTGACTACACAAAGATGATATGACTATGTAAAACAAGTGAGCCTGTATTTTTGACAAAAACAGGCAATCCATATATGCACTGAAGGGGAGTAAAAACTTGACAGATGTAATTTTGCTATAAAACTCGTAACAGATTATAGAGTGTTAACCTCTTGAGGTTTTTTCCCTACTGGATGTTTTTGGAGTTACTTGACTTTGTGTTTTAAACCTCCTTTATTATAAATGGTAGCTGAATGACTAAATAATCCACTTAAGCAGTGTGTATGTCACTCAAACTGTGGAAGTGAAAGATGCTGAGATGCCAAATACTCCTGCTGCTTTGCAGCACTCTTTCTGTTGCTGTGTAACAGGGAACAGCTCAGGGAATGGAAAAACTTGCTTCCCTCAACTTGTGTCTGATAGTTTCTTTCTGCACTACCCTAAGATGGTCCCTCCTCAGGTCCTCAAGAGTGGAATTTGTTATTCTGTGTCCTTCAGTTGCATTTCTAGAGTTAAGTTTCTCATGCTGCTCCTGGCATCTTCCACTAAGTAAGGGGGTCAAAGCAGCATGAAAAGGATGTAAAAATTCTGCATTTGTTAATGGGAAAATTTTCTCAGCACAGGAATGGGGGGAAACTATGGCCACAAGACTGTCTTGTGAGTCTGACATAAAGGGCATGCCAGTGGAGGGCAAGGAGTGGTGGCATGGCCCATGGCAGGCTGGGAGCGCCGCAGTGGGGTGCAGAATTGAGTAACTCCCATTCTCAATATTGTCAGTAGCAGCCCTGTGCTGGGAAGGAACAAGGTGTTCCAAAGCCCTTTTAGCCTTCACTCTGCTGGTGTGCTCCTTCCTACTGATTTCTGCTATGCTTTGAATTGGTTTATGGCTCAGTTGGCGGGGTGTACAAGTGCATAACTTTAAATGAAGATTATTTTTTTTTTTTTTTTTAACTCTCAGTTAAAATTTTGTCTGTTAAAACTCAGGGTTTTCTAGTTGAAGCTGTGAATCAAACAGTTTGAACCTGACTGATCATGCTTCTGGACAGCAATAGCTTGAAAACTACACAACCCTTTTCTGTCCAGTTCACTGCTAGATTTTATTAACTAAACCAGCTCCCATCACAGCATCGCAGTGTGAACTCTCCTTAGCGCCAGCCAAGCGGTGTGAGAGACCCAAAGCTGTATTTCCATGACAGTTCATTTTTAGATCATGTGCTCCACACCCAACATTTGAACTGATTTCTCTTGTGTACCCTCATGTGAACATATTTCCAAAAGAAATCTGCACATTGGGATGTGAGTAAATAAAGGTTGCCATTCATAAATGTTGGCTGTCTCTATCTGTGCCTCCTTGTGTGCAGTCAGTAGTGCTCAACTGAGAGTTGCTAGTGCTATAGGAGAAAGCTGCAATAAATGTCGTATGAATGTGCTTTTCAAGTGAAGGACATAATATAGAACATGCAAACAGATCAGACATCAGCAAAGCAGAAAGCAGTAATGAGAGAAATTAACAGTGGAGACATTAGGAAATTATTTGAAGGGGGGAAGAATGATGCTTTAGAGGAAAGCAACACTTGCATAGCACATGAAATTACATATTAAATTTCTACACTATGAAGATGGTACTCATGAACATCACAGATTTTAAAACTGAGGGTCAGACATCCATTCATTCTCTTTTCCTTTCAAATATCTGCGAACTCTCTTTTCTCTCTAAGAAGTTACCTGTATATTGTGTTTCATTGCTTCTCTATCTCATCTTGTATTTACAGAATATTCAGCTAGCACAGTGGAATTTCTCTGTGTGAAAATGTAACTGAACCAAGAGAGAAAGCCTGAGTTAGGATGACAGGAATAGTATCAGGGTACATGTAGAAGAGCTGGTATAAAGAGAAATAAGATGTGGTTACATGTTGTTAATTTAATTCACATCAGAAAAGGAGCATGAAAAGGTTACATGTTTAGGGTCACCTCAAGGGAAGACATCCAGCTAGCTTTCTGCTTCTATCCAGAAGACAGATTAGAGAATTATGTAGGCTTTAGCCACAGCATCCCATTTGGAAGTGAGACTCTGCTCACATTCTGTGTGACAAAAGCCATTTATTCCTGGCCAGGTGTTTTAGAAGAGACTTTTCTTTGCCATTCTTTCAACTAAATATAGATCAGCTGAGGACTGAAAAATCTATGTATAGTATCTCTGTAAAGAATGTTGAAACCTATAAAAATGCAATGGTGTTTGTGTTTGCAAATATAAACACTTAACTGGTTAATGTTGTTGATCCCAATTCAGTGTATCAGTTTGTATGTCATGGACTTCGATAAGCCACAGCAAAAATCCTGTTAATTTGAGAACACAAAAACCTGAGTAATCAAGCAGTCAATAACTGGTCTTTCAGTTCATTTCCTAATGTATGTGTTGTATTTATCTAAATAAATCTGAGGCTTCTCATCATCCCAAACTACTAATACTATCAGAATATCCAGATTCTGAAAGAATCTTTTATTTAGCAAGTTCTTATGTAGGTTTTTATAATTAACTTAAGCTAAAGAGATGTAGGATCATTATTTTTGCCTTTTTAGTTCTTACAACTATCCCTTCTTTCAGTAAAAAAGTTCTTACACTTACTGGTTTTGCTATTCAGAGAAAAAAAACTTTGCTGGTATTAAGATGAGAGAACAGACACTACAAATGTGTGTGCATAAAGAGAAGCATTGTAAAGTACCTGATACACTAAATCAAACAGTGTAGAGATTCACTTTTTTAAGTGAAGATATATGTAACCAGAAAAACTATTTCCATATTAAGTGCTAATACTTTACATAATTACTGTTAATTACTGTTACCAATAATTTACAATATTGCTATTAATATTCTTAAAACTTAAGGTGATAGTCTAACTCACACATTAATTTCGTTTTCACTACAACAGGGTCCCAGTTAAAACAACTGGCAAGTTAGCCCAGTAATGCATAAAAGTTAATCCAGTAAAGGTTCAATTGAGACGGTGTTCTAGATCCTTTACATAAGTATGGTAAGAAACAGTCATTCCCCCAAAAGGCTTCCAATCTATGCAGGTAAAAGATGATGGGAAAGGAGATTTCAGTTCAAGGGTGTAAAATGAGCACTCTAAAAAGCTAAGTGAGGTAACAGGGGAGTCTTTCTCTCAATGTGGGCATGCCCAAACTCAGTCTCTTTCTTCCTTACCTCCGAGGATGATGAGTATGGTGTGCTGGAAAAAAAGATTTATTTTATGCAGATTGTAAGTTGAAGAAATTAGTTTTGCTTTCAGTTCTGAATATGGATATTCACTCAGTGCAATAATGCAGGTCAGTTCTGAGGATGTTTTGCCTCTCTATTTGAGTGTTTCCCATTGCTTGACAGTTTTGTGCTTTCAGTAGGAAGTAGCAGCCCTGGGAAGGGGAGCACTTTGCTGGGGAGCTAAGCCCTAACTCTTTACTCCAGGGAGTTGTAGTGCAGAAAGCAAAGGACGTATTGGGGGTGGGCTGAAGGGGTGTCTAACAAGAAGAAAAATCGTTAATTGTACTATCTTTCTCCAAATAAGTTCCCAGTCTCATGAGTGAACCGTCAGTCACAAGCGGTATGTGTGTGTAATTTCAATAGAACATATGCCTCCGTTACCATCTCGAAGAAGGAATTAATCTGGTATTTAATGGAAACTGTTTCATCACATTGCATTTTCACATCTAATTCCTGGCATTTCATACCAAATGAGTTCCTAAAATTGAGTTTCCATATTCCTCTCAGCTGAGTTGGCAATAACATTCTGTTTGCTGTGAGTGTGATTTGCTTTGGTTTCACAGAGCTGGGAGTTTGGAATCCCACTGTGCAGAGAACTGGCCATACAGTATGAAAGTCTCTATGATTATCAGAGCCTCAGCTGGATTCGGGTAAGTAGCAGCAGTTCCTCTCCTTGCAGACTCCCATGTCATTCCCCAAGGAATTTTGCTCTCCTGTCAGAACATTCTGAATTTAAAAAATAATCATACTCCCTATATAGCTCCATGCATTTACAGTGACTCCTTTGCCATTGATTCATTTCAATGACTTCGTAGGTCCACTGAAGTAATTCCGAAGTCTGCAAGCAGTAAAATCCCATGACTATATGGAGATAGCACACCCACAGGAGCTGGGCTTGCTATTGCAATTGCATATTTATATATATTTTTGCATAAAGTATTTTTTTTCCTTTTTAAAAAAAAATTATATATTGGTATTTCATTTTAATTCCAAAAATATCAAGGACTGCTTCTGCCTCAGTTGGCATAAGAGGAACAAGAGAGAAAGAATGGAGAAGGCAAACATTTATGGCATTCTTGTCAATTTACAAGAATCTGGTCCTCTGGTAAAACCAAACACGTGTTGAAATCAGGGCACATTTGCAGCATTGTGTTTTAATCAGGAAAAAGTCCAAGTTCTGGTTGTTATTTAAAAGCTTTATGGATGTGAAAATAGTTCATCTGCTTTTGTCCCCTGGGGTAGAATGCAGATATCCAAATTTAAGATTTATGCTATGTGGATGTATTCTCATACACAGTGGTTTAAATTCTCTTTAAAAGTCAAATTTATTCTCATCTGAAGGTGTCTGTCTAACTAGGTCTCATGAACTGCACTTCTGAAGAACTTGTTTTCTTCAAAGTGGCTCTAAAGAGAGTACGGGGGTGACCACCTTGGTTGTGCACTTGTTTATTGAAGACATTTGAAATAGAGCAGTGTGAAAATTTATCCTGGTGTACAGGAAATACCATATCGGTAAAGTGATCATGAACGATGAGCAAACAAACTTATTAAAGGCTTAGTCAAGTCGTGCCCCAAGACTTTCTTTCCTAAACCATCAGTAAATTAGGTATTCTTGCTGCCTCTTTATTATTTGGATTTAATCAGCTGGCAGGTGAAGAGCATCTCAGCTATCAGTATAACCAGTTCACCTCATCCTTTCGCTCACCTGCGTGTGATCTGTTTTCTGTTCGAGTTTCCTCAATCTGTGTTGACCTGAAATGACTTGGATTTCTCCCCACTGTAAAGAGTTTTTCTCTATGCCGTTCACATCATTCAACACATTCCTTATTTTTCCTGCAATGACTTTGGGACCTTCTCCATTTTAGAAAAGGAGTTAACATGTGTGTGAATCAAGAACAAAATCTTGATGCAATATTCTAAGTCAAAGCTGTTAGGGTTCCCTGCAGTGGAAGCAATGATGTCAAACTGATTCTTCTCTTTAAAAAGCTATCTTTTTGCTATAGTGAAATTCCTGTAAGCTTTTCAACTGAGATTCAGTTTGGCAAGGGGTGTTGAAATCCCACTTGATATAAATGCTAGCACAGTGCCACGAAACTAATAATTGCAACTAGAGAAAAGTCCTTTTACTTTTTCCAAACACCTTTTTTTCTTCCATGCTAAACCTACTGATGCACAGAGCTGTAGAAGATTTAATTTTGTTTCATCCTTTTTCATGCCCCTCAACTCAATTAAGGCGAACCCAATTGAATTGATGTAATTTTCCAGACAGTGGTATAGATTTTGAGCTGTAGGAGAGAATAGGACACTGTGAGCCAGGCAACATAGATCTTAATCTTAGCTTTGCCATTAATTCTGCAATGCAAAGAAAATTACATGCAAGACCTGTTTAATTTAAAATGAGATACAACAGAAAAATTTTCGTATGTCATTTCCAAAAATGTAAAATGAGTATGATGATACTATAGTCTGTTCCACCATGTAGACTATTTAATTAATAATTTTTATCTTCAAAAAAATTTCAGTCTTTTCATAAAAAATTGTGGGGACAAAAAAGTAATGTGATATTTTAATGTGTTTTGAGATTCTAATGTTTTAAGTGCAGCTTTGAGGGTCTGATAGCAGCTATCTTTTTCCTCCACAGAAAATGGAAGCTACCTATTATGATAATATCATGGAACAGCAGCGCTTAGAACCTGAGTTTTTCAGAGTTGGTTTTTATGGTCGGAAATTCCCATTTTTCCTGCGGGTAAGCCAGACTTATACAAAACATGACAAAGTGACCTGGCTCCGAGTAGCAGTTAAGGCTTTGTATTTTTGTTGTGGAGATATGATGTCTGCCATTCAGCTTATTTTTTTACGCCTGCACAAATAGAAGCAGCTTTCTGGCTGAACTGAAGGATGTGGTCCATTGGGAATGTTCTTAGGAACAGAGATCAGAAATTTGACTCATGCCTATGTGTATTTTTGACGATCTGCAGATGCAGCACAAATTGCCTCTATATTAAGCAAAATGCTGTATTGCAGCAATGTTGGGTCATTACTCAAATAATTTTCATCATCTCAAATTATCATGCTTTGAAAAGTCTCACATGACAGAATGATTCTAATACCAGATTGATGACTCTCTTACGCTATCTACAAGTGAAAATTTCCTCTCTCTTCAACAAAAAGCCCAGCAGCTTCTCTGGATACGTCCTCACTTTGAGCTTATTGTCTGCTGGTGTATACAGGATCAGGTCTGCAATCCATTTAAAAAGTGAAATTATCTTATTTTCCTAATGAGGAATCAAACTTAAAATGGATACTTCTACATACAATGTCTTGTTGCTAGTTCAGAGCAAGGAAGGAATATAATCTGACAACTGCTGTAAGAGCTGT
Organism: Fulmarus glacialis; assembly: GCF_000690835.1. Lineage (NCBI taxonomy): Eukaryota > Metazoa > Chordata > Aves > Procellariiformes > Procellariidae > Fulmarus > Fulmarus glacialis. Next base: position 13,466 of record NW_009233746.1, on the reverse strand, counting down.
CTGAAAATTGATGATAGATGCCATCTAGCTTGACAGGACAGCTAACTTAAAGCGTGCTTTCAAGGACTGGAGGCGCATGTTTTGTGTTCTCTTTAAAGAAATGGTTTGACAGGAGATGGCACCACTCTTGCATTATACAGTAAGAAGCTACAAAAAGCCAAACTGTATACCATTTTGAAAATGGCACTCTTAAATTTCCCTCTGATTACTAAGTTTTTTTTTTTTAACTAGGGTTTAAACATTGGTGTTTAATTACAGTCTTTTAATGGAAACACAGGCAGGGGACGTAAAGGCAAGCTGGAATTAATCAAGGTGAAAATACTTGTGGATAATGGGTGGCTTCATGTTATTCCAAGGTGAAGTTGAACAGTGCCATAATGTAGCAGCCTGAATCAGTGTGTAGAACACACCTGCAGAGGAATCTGAGGAAATGACAAGTGTTGCAGTATGGAGCAGTAGCTACCCTTTCATGAAGATCTCCAGAGAAAAGTGACAATTTCTTTTTTTATATCTAACAACAGATGTTTCAGAAAATGAATGATAACAAAGTCATTATGGCACATAAATGTTCCTACGTTTGAAGTAGTATCAGTGAATCTAGCTTATCTTACTATATCATGGATCCTACAGTTTTATCTTGGATCCTGCATGGCCTATGTGTTTAACACTGCACGAGTTTTCAGTGCACGGCACTTACTCTTTGCAAAACAGTGTAACAATATGGATACTTGGCTGGAGACATTAACAGCGAACATGAGCGTACATAATTATAATCCTTGTTAATTCTGCAATTATATTTGGTAGCAGTACTTCTGATAGCAGATTATTAATGTAGCAATCTCATTAAAAGTCATCCTACTCCTTTTTCTCTCTAATGATCCATACAGCATACACATTGCAAAGCACAGACTAAGCCCATTAGCAATCACATCAGCACGGATCACTCTGTAAAGAGATTGGAAGCAGCTATTCTAGAGAAGAAAAAGATTTACATGCATTTAAAATTTTCAAATTGATATGGGAGTGGTTTAAAGTGATCAAATAACTCTTTTCTCATTTATTTTTCTATTGATGTATAGCTTAAGACAGAAAATAACCACTCCTTTCTACATCTTTGATTTTGAAGACTCTTTGTTGAGAAAAGTAATTGTTCGTGCTTCTATGAATTTTGCATCTATTTCTAGCCTTCCTACATAAGTAAATTAAAACTGTCCATGTCTTCCACCTACCAGAAGTTCAAGTAAGGCCTGACAAGCCGCATTCTGAGATCTTGTGTTGGCATCTGCCTGAAAAGTCTATTAAATTTAGCTTTGAGGTGTTTTCAGGGCATTATTTTTAGAATCACAGTAACTTTATTTATAGGCTTACAGTTTTCTGGATTGCTGCAATCAAAAACTAAAATAGAGGATGCAGTAAGTGTCATGAAGAGATTATCTTCAAACATGAACTCACTCCAAATTTAATAATAGCTGCAAAGTTTGAGCATTACAGACTGAACTGCCAAGATTCATCATGCAGTTTTTCTCTAAGTTCATTGGTTGCTGTGACTGATGCATACAAAGTGACATATGTCACAGCTGGAACATGAGATCTGTTCCATAAAGTTTAAATGCAAAGCCAAATATACCTGCACTCCTTGGCCATGTTTTATGATCAGGTTTTGCTGCTTTCTCTTTGATTTTGCTACAAGATCAAGAACTGCTTGGACAGAACCCTTTTCCAGAGCAATTAACAAAACATTATTGCATATACTGCAGCTTCTAAATGCAAGAAATAGAAGGGGGGAACTGTTCTTGTTTGCTGGGATTTTTTTTTGTTCTTTTATGAAGGTGAAAAATCTTCTTGTACTTCTAGTTATTCTTATGTGTATGAGAGTTAAAACTACCAGAATTAGAGAATTTGCCTGCTTTGATTGGTCTTGCATCAGGAGACATTAGCACCAATCAACATTGTGTTTTGTGGTAATAGGGTAAAGACACTGGAATACAATCTTTATGACACTGAGGACTTTAGAAATCCTGTATCTTGCTGTTCAAAGTTTGAGGTGGCTCAAAAAGCATCCAAGAACTCTGCACAATTGGTTTAATGCCTCAAGAGGCATATCTAAATGCAAGCTTTCCATTACTAGCAGAAGCGAAATTTTGTTCATCAAGAAGAAAGTCCTTTTAGGGCTGAAGGGGAATTTGCTAAGTGACCACTGAGAACTCTTGATAAGGCTTTTCCGTATTACTCCCCTATAGACAGGGGAGTTCCTGAGAATGTATTGTTCAACATAATCAGAGGTGGATTGTATGGCTATGACAATACAGCAATGATTACAAATGACTTTTGCGAACAGTTTGTTACGACTTCTCTCTAAGGATAACTGATAAATTGATAAACATGTATCTCCCTCTGTTCTGTGAAATCCTCAGGACTTTTATCCATCTGGTGTAAACTGTATTTGACAGCAGCTTTCCCAGTGTAGAACAGCCGAGCTGGTGACTTAGTCTTAAGTTTTGGTTGATAAGTTTTCAGTATAGTCCAATTAAAAAATAGTCCCTTTTCAGTCATCTGAAAAGCAAGTAAGAAAAGACAATAGGACTGAATGCTATGTAAGTATGGATCAGAGGCATCTTTCTGTTGAGAGGTCAGTGGAATAGTCTACTTATTCATCATTTCTTGATGAAATACACTGTACAGAAAAAGGAAAAAATAAAATATGTCAGCTGTGTTAAATGCACATTTTACTCTCACATTAGCATATTGACATTGTCATTTATCTTTGTTTTTGAAGCAGTAAAATTTAAAGTGAGATAAAAGCCAACAGAATTTAACTTACTTTTAAGGAGACTAATTTATACTTGTCCTTCTTGCAGAATAAAGAATATGTATGTCGGGGCCACGACTATGAGAGGCTGGAAGCCTTCCAGCAGAGGATGCTGAGTGAGTTCCCACAAGCCATTGCAATGCAGCATCCAAACCACCCAGATGACTCTATATTGCAGTGTGATGCCCAGTGTATCCTTCAGTGAAAGGGTAAACTATGATTAGAAGAACGGTGGTAGAGCACAGAGGAGGAAGGTATTGAAAAGGTCATCGACTTGGGTACCTCAGTTCCTAAGTGTCTTCAGTAGAGCTGGATACACTAACTGGTTCATTGCACTATGTATTGTTGGAGAGAACTGTCATCTTTTATTCAGGGAGTAATGCAGGTCGTATTCAATGTGTAAGAGAAATAGCTGTGCTTGGTCACATCCGTGTTTTAACCTTTACCAACAGCATTGCCATAATGCATGTTTTGTGTCATTAAAAGTATTCCCGACACCTTCTCTTGGAGAACATTTTGTGGGGAACAGATATTAATTCCAAAGTGTTACTTTCAATAGTGTTTATTTTTCACTTTTTTTTTTTTTTTTTTTTTTTTTTTTCGGTCTTCTTTTTTTTTAAACTGTTTTTTTTTTTTTTTTTTTTTTTTTTTTTTTTTTTTCCTTTTTTTTTTTTTTTTTTTTTTTTTTTTGCAGTCTCCCTTTCTTTTAAACTGCTGAACTCTTTTATACCTAAGGCTTTGAAACTCATTCTTCTCATTTGGCTTGTGTGACAACAGCAAGGATATTGCGCAGGACTTTAACCATAAGGATATTGTCAGCAAGTGAAATCTCCTGAAATTTGCTGGTGTTTTCCACTTGTCTTTCAAGGCACATGCTTTTCACTCTTCTTTGCTGTATAACACTGATACTTTCATAGACAAGAGGGGTTGTTTGTACATGTATTTGGGTGATTTATGCTTGCAGAGATCTTGTCTGTAACACTGAGGTTAAACCATTTTAATTAAACTGGACTGTAAATTGATGAGATTAGGACAACTTTGGTTTGTAGACAAAGTTGAAGTATCTAAGGCGAAATTTATCAAAGGTAAATATTAGATATTTAGGTACCTAAATACATCAAGATCTACTAAAGTGCCTGCACAAATGAGGTACCTAGCTTTAATTAAAACTAATAGGAATGGGATATTTTGCCTGCTGTAGATATTTTGGATCTTACATACTCTCTGCATCCTCAGGTATCTTCCTCTTTGGTTAATCTGGCTGTGAGGTACTATAACTCTGTAGACTCTCCTAGTAGTTCTAGTCTAGTGTTCTGTTGTTTCACTTGCAAAAGAGTAGTGCTGGAAAACAAAGAGGAGTGTGACTTTCTGAATTCACCATCCTATTTACTTCCACAGTAGAGATAGCTTTCCTGTTTGATGCCCCGTGGCTTTCTTTGACTACATAAATTACAGATCTACAGATCTATGCAGTGACTCCCATCCCAGACAATATAGATGTGCTGCAAATGGACCGCGTCCCTGATCGCATAAAGAGCTTTTACCGAGTCAACAACATCCGGAAATTCCGCTATGACAGGCCTTTCCACAAAGGCCCAAAGGACAAGGAGAATGAATTTAAGGTAGAAGCAGCGAATAAGCAGTGTTTAAGTGTTAATCTCTTCAAGGCAAATACTGTCTTATTATTTTATGCTGATACAGTCTGTCAAGTAATCCTAATTTGATGGCCAAAGATACTGTAGTAACTCAAATAACAAGTAGCTGTTGAGTCCGGTGTTTACACACCTGACCTGATTAAAGCACTGTCCAATTTAAAGGTGAGTTATTTTAGTGCAGGAGAGATGCATTTTGAAGCAAGGATGGATTTTTTTGTTTGGCTGGAATTTTTTTCTTACTGCCATGTACATCCGCAATGTCTTCTTGGTTCTCATGACAGAATTGGTGGTCAACCTTTAAAAATTAACAGAAATCTTGAATGTGTTGCTTTAGAGCATACTGAATTCTGGTTTTGTTGTTCAAGTGACTTTCAGCATGACATTCTGCAAAGTAAGTTAATGCTCAGGAGGTCAATATATTCTTTTCTGAACTTCACCCCCTTAGCACCTGTAGTAAGCGTACAGATGATATGACTGTGATTCACTGTGTACCTCACATCCTCAATTACTCTTTGCAGAGCTTGTGGATTGAACGTACCACTCTGACCTTGACTCACAGTTTGCCTGGGATCTCTCGTTGGTTTGAAGTGGAGAGAAGAGAACTGGTAACATTCATAGCTCCTGTAATTGGGGTTTGAAATGATGAGTTCCTGAGGACATGGATAGGCAACTTAAAACTCCTTTGGCTGAAATCTTGCAGTTTAAAGTGAAGAAGTTTACCAATGATTAAGTATGTCCTTTTTCCACCACTTAGTCTAAATAATTGCTGAATATAACCAGGGGAATTATGTGAGGGAAAATGACAGTATAATGGAGACAGTGCATTGTTGCCGTATCTTCAGTATACAGAAAGAAGTTATCGCAACCCAGTGACCTGAAATACAGCATTGCTAACAGTAAAGTTCATTAATGTAGCTAATTTTCTACAAAGCAGTAAAAACTAAGAGACATCACTGAACAATCCTAGAGTATCATTTCATTACAAGTAAGATAATAAATCTCAGTGAAGTGTCCATGGAATTAAAGTATATTTTATTGCCTTTGAGGTTGAAGTAAGTCCTTTGGAAAATGCCATTCAAGTGGTTGAGAACAAAAACCAGGAGCTGAGAACACTGATAAGCCAGTACCAGCATAAACAAATGCATGGTAACATTAATCTTCTCAGCATGTGTCTGAATGGAGTGATTGATGCAGCTGTTAATGGGGGAATTGCACGATACCAGGAGGTAAGCCAGGCTATGCTTCTGAATTTAGTATCATCTTTTTTCAATTTTATTTCCATTTCTGTTTCAAAGAGAGTATGACTTAATAAGATAAGACATTTTCATGCACATTCTCTAAATATGAGGTTAAAACCCCTACTTGGTTATTCTGCATCAGTGCTCGCATAGCCACACGTCAACAGGAGGATCCAAAGGTGGAGTTGGGATATTGCATTGAGGTAGGTACGGTTGACAGTGGGGCTTCTCAAGAATGAAACTTGGCTTACCTGGAAATCCTGACTTAGCAGGTAAAAGAGTGAAGCAGATTTTTTTTTTTATACTGCTTACATTATAAATCCATTTTGCAATAGAGGCAGTGGGACTCATAGTAATTGAGACTGATTGGGCCTGTAATCAGGAAAAGCCGCTAATCCATGCTACTCAACCATTATCTTTGCTAGCCTAATTTCAGACTCACTGTAACCCTAAAATGATTGTATATGCAGTGTGTTATCTGGCATAATTTTTGGCAAGCTGTTACTTAAACTCTGCATTGCAAAAGATAAGTCTAGGGTGAAATACTGAAAAATGGCAGCAGTGGTCCAGGGATGTGGGATATGTCTTCCCTACAGAGCCGTGAAGAGAACGCTCTTCATTAGTTACCACTTTACTCACTTAATTCCTTTATGTGAAGGAAACTATGTAAAATTCGAATAACTGGATGATACAAGGCTTAGTGGTATTGCTGATCACTATCACATGGGGAGACTTGGTCACATTCCTGATTCAACAGAATTATCAAGGTTGCTAAAATTGTACTGAAGCTTTACCTGGATTCCAGAGTGCTAAAAGCAATAAAATTGAGCTGCTGCTGTTAGCTTAGTATATTTAGTTTTCCTAAGATTTTTGGACCTTTTCCTCTCATCCTCTGACACCAAGTTACAATGAAATCTCTTCCAGTCAGCAGAAGGCGCTTTTTTTTTCCCCTACAGGCCTTTTTTGATAAAGATTATATCACAAAGCACCCTGGAGATGCAGAGAAGATTACACAGCTCAAGGAACTCATGCAGGAACAGGTACTGTTTTTCAGATGCAAAAGAACATTGCTACAGTGTCTGCATTCATCGGCAGTCAGTCTAAACATATCGGATCCAACTGATTCATTCTGAAGCAAAGAATTTTGGTACAGGAGATCTAAAGTACATTTAAACAAAAAAGAGGGGGGAGATGGCCAAGGAGTTTATGAACAAGCCATTCACCTTATGGGACGTGAGATGAAGCTTAGCTAAAAGTACATGCATTTTGTTGTCTCCATTTATTATCCAATAGACATCTTGCCATGTTTCAAGCCTGCCATTCATTTTTGGCATTTTGAATTATGTCTTCCCAGTAAATTTCAAAGATAATCAAAGTCAGGAGAGGCCAGGTCAGGCTTGAGATTAAACTGGCAGAGCTACATAGGAAAACTTCATGCCTATTTATATTATCTGCAGTTTTATTTTTCCTTAGTGTCTCCATGAAACAACTTGGTAGATAAAGCTAGCTGGATGCTTTAATGGAAGTGAAATCAGAAAATTGCATCCCTCTTAACTGAAAGTTTGGCAAGATATGCCCCATAAAACAATGTGTCCAAGTCTGAATAGAGCTACTAGGCCTGTTTCTTCAACAAATCACTTAACTGCAGTTCAGATTTCCCATCTGTAAAATAACGATGATGCTTATCTCCATTCAATCCTCAAGAGGATGTTTGAAGATTAATTAGTTATTGTACAGACTTTGTACTACCACACTTTGGATCACGTAGGGAATTATATACATCTCAAGCCTGCTATCATTACTATTTTCTTTCATCTGAGAGCTTATATAATCTTATTCAATCACTAATATTATATGTTTGACCTTTGAAAAAGTGACCTTTAAAAATAAATAATGAGCAACAGAAAGAGTGACTATGCATGCCACACTGCCACTGTTCAGCTCAATTACCAGAAACTCCTTTTCGAAATCTCTGTTGGCAACTTTGACCCGTTCTCTGACACTGGGTGGAAGGAATTTTCTTTGTCACAATGAATTATCAGTGTGAGGACGTAATGCTGTTCACTCTGGAGAGAGAATCAATCTGGTAATTTTTTAGTTATCTCCTAACAAAAGTAATCCAATATGACATAAATGTACTTGTCTCACACTTAAAGTACTTGTTAAAGTAATATGAACTTGCCAGGTCTCCTAGGCTTGCTTAATTATCGGCAGTCTTGTAAATGAATAGTGGCATATTTTACAGTACTTTCTTGCACATTGACAGAACTGCAGGACAGGCTTCTATTCTATCTCTTAGACACGATTTATTTGGTTTTGTGATGTTATGTTTTCTTTTTAACAGGTACATGTCTTAGGAGTGGGTCTGGCAGTCCATGAGAAATTTGTACACCCAGAAATGCGTCCCCTGCATAAGAAACTGATAGACCAGTTCCAGATGATGCGATCCAGTCTGTACCATGTAAGCTGGCAGTCATTTTTCCCATTTTGAATCATGCAGAGTTATGATTAAACTTCTATCAGTTGCAGTAAGGTTCACAAAAGAACTGGACTGATACAGCATTGATTGAACCTACTGGATTGCCAAATTACCAAAAGAATCGTTGATTTTTATGCAAGAAGGAAGTCCCAGTAAGTCTGTTAACTTAGCCTTTAATGTAAACTAGAATTTTTAATATTTTTATGTTCTTTGTTGTATCACAAAACAATTGTAAAGCTTCATTTTCAGTTACTGTCTTACATAACAGAAAATGATGTAAAACAGAGGAAGAAAGATTAACAGAAAGCGTTAGATGCTCTTCAAAAGAACTGCCGTGATTTAGAGTAGCATGACATGGATTAGGCCCTCCAGAAGTGTTCTTATATAGGTAGAGACAGAAATTCCTGTTGGTTACTTTAGGCATCCAACTCTCGTGATAAGGACACGCACTATTATGGGTCTATAGTTTCTATATAGTCAACGGAACTGCCTCCAGAGCTCGGTTCACACCACCTGTTATATACCAGAAGTATATCATCCTCTAGGAATGATACCTTACCTTCTGTGTGTGCTCTGCTGTACATTAGTATTCCATGACAATATACTTGAGACATCTTTGCCAGGTGGGTCTCAGAAATTTGCAGTGCATTCCCCTCTTCCTGGTATAGTGAAATCTTTATGAATACCTGGACACTACCTTGAACATTATCACAACCAAACTAAAGGATATCTTTCTATAATGTAAAAGCATTATTTGAAATATATGTGTTAGCACTTTACTTTCCAACTGGAGTATGTATTTTCTAAGGTAGCTTCTAACTTGAAGGCTTTTTTCTCCATTCTTAGGAGTGAACACTATGCAAGGATGGCCAGAAATAACAGCACCAGAATTTTAAAATACGGCCTTTCTCTTTCAAAGCAGATGAGAGCCGTACAAGTTGCAGTTGCCAGTTTGAGTTCACTACCTTTCCTGAGAGTTTGGATAAGATCTGTATTTTTGAGTCCGCATTTCTTTTTTGAAAAATGTAGGTGGCTGTAATTTGGGCCACACTATGCCTCTATTTTCCTCCCAAATTCCTGAAATAGTGGCTAGAAAGTGTCATTGGAAATAAACAGAGAATAGGGTTGTAAAGCACTGAAGCTCTTTATCCTGTGGAAATGCAGGATAACTGAGGATAACTGTAGAGAACATGGAAACAGATCAGGATATTCCTGAGAAGAAAACTTGTAATTTTCCATGACCAACTCAGCTAAAGTATGTTTCCTTTGCAGGAGTTACCTGGTTTGGATAAGCTGAGTCCGGCCTGTTCTGGCACTAGTACACCACGCAGCAATGTTCTGGTTTCACATGGACCTATGAGCCCAGAGAGCATAAAGCTGGTGCATCGACACAGGTACCCTGTTTTTTTGTGCTGAAATATCTAGGATCTCTGCACACTGTTGCATTAGGATTCAAGGATCTAAGAAGTGGTTAACAGTACTGCAGGAGGAGCCGGATGAGTTTTGGCCGAAGTGTCTTCCGTCTTCATTCCGTGCTAATTATTAAAGTTTGATTGAGGATTGGAATCAAAAAGTTGAGAAATCCAATTTGCAGCAAATGCTAAACACCTCCAGATGTTACTCCATCACTTTACTTACTGTAGAGGCAGAAACACACATCTGCCACTCAGATCTCCAGATTCAATCTGACTTTGGAGGTTCCAACTTCTCCTACTTCTGTTACGCAAACAGCAAATAAATGCGTCCTTATCTACCATAAAAGGAAAATTTTATTGCTTGGTTTAGAACCCAACTCCGTATGTACCCATTTTTAAGGATCAAAAAATGTTCACATCATTTTTTATAATTCTGATCAAATCAGAACCCAAATATAAGAAAGGCTGCCAAGGTGTTTTGATCAGAATACCAAAAAATAGCTCAGCCTTCACAGAAACACCTGAAAATGTGGCTGCTTATTCAAACTGAATACCCATCTATAAAAACTGAGATAATGATTGAGGATAAAAATTGGGATTTTCAGGGCAAAACAGTGTTTTTGTATCCAGCCAAAATTGCTTATTTAAAAATGTACATATCCATGCCAGCATGAAAAACAGTGACAGGAATGTCACTGAAGTTACGAAATTTTAATTGTTCTTCCGTGTTTATTTCTCTTGGTGGGTCCACATAGCTTAGCTCTTTTTAAAGCCTGGCATGAAAAGCTGCAGAAACTTGTTCTTTAGTACATGAATTCAGGATGGTGACATTCTTTTTACTATTAAAATTGAGTAGCTCTTATACTACTTTAGTGGCTTGGCAGTTGACAATTGGTGTCTGGGTGATAAATTTTCTTCCTCAAAGTTCCTCACTTTGTAAAACCTTTTTTAGTTCTTAGGGCAAACTAGGGAGATTCTGTAGCGTACAAAATATGTATTTGTGTACGTGATTCAGAGTGACAAAAAATTAATTTCATGAGTGAGATCAGGGTGCAGCCTGCACACCAGCTGTGCTGTATTAATTTACTGTCATCTACAAAGTTGCCTTCAACTGCAATGCTGAGGTCTGACAGATGCAATAAGGAAACTGTATTTTGACCTGTGTGCCTCATGCTTGGCTTCCTTTGGAATGTTTTTTTAAGCTGCTCCCACTCATCGTACTTCAGCATTAAAAATGAGCGTGTTTTCAGAATGTTCTGTTATAAACAAAACAAATGTGCACCCAGCATCATGACATGATGTTAACCTGGCTTGGGATTCTGAAATTCTACGTCCTACATACTATGCTGTCTTACATGTAGCCTTATTGTCACTTCTTTCGTATTTACTCACATTCATGGATTGTTTAAGCTTATTCAGCCTGATTTTTTAAAAGTGTTTGACGTCTAGAGGTAACCTAAAGCAGTAGGAAACTGCAGGTACTTTCTAGCTTGGAAAAAATCAGACTTCACAAATTAAAACACAGGTTCAAAAAATAATGATGCCCTTGTTCTGTCTCTTGTTTTTATTCCAGCCCACTGAACTTGCTTGGTTCAGTCCGACACTCATCATCCTCTCTGTCGTCCCACACCTCCAGCGAAACAGGAAACCTGGTTATCCTAACAGACAGTTCTGTGGGGGAGACTGCTGAGGATATGTACCACATGCAGGTACAGCTCCAGCACAGCCAGCAGTGGTTGTTTGAAACAGCACTGAATATGCTCTGGAGGGTTATGCTTAGGAGGAGTACACTCTACCTATGCACATGCTTGGATCTGTCCTGTGATTTTTTTTTCAAAGAACTGAATAGGTAGAATCTAACATTGTTCAAGAAAGATGACAGAGTAATTGAGCTAGGTTTACTTTGGGGAGAAATCTTCTGTATTTGTACAGTGAAAGCTGCTACTGTGGTCCAAGATCATTGTTTTGCTTTCAGAAAGTGAGATTTTAGTCGGCACGTTATTTATATAACCTGTTCAACATATGCAATTAGTATTGCTCTTGGTTTGTGGGAGGGTGAAATGAGTCCCACAGCCCTGAGTGCAGATTTATAGTGGCCTGCACTGAAGCTATTTTCTAGACAGAGGCTGCACTAGGTGATCCGAGACAGGTACATATCTTATGCACTGATCCGCTCAGTTCTCTCTTGATGATTTCTCTGCCTCCTGCAGCTTGTTTACCCTAACTCCAGGTACCAAGGCTCAGTAACCAACATCTCTGTTTTATCCTCGTCCCAGGCTAGCCCTTCCACCTCAAGCCTGAGCTCTACTCACTCGGCACCGTCCCAGATGATTAACTCTGCCCCTTCCAGTGCTCGAGGTAAGAATGGATGGACCCAAACAAGCATTAACTGGACCTGCAGGCATCCGCTAAACCTGGCAATGTTGTTGACTTACTGGTGAAAGACCACCTACACTGAAATATACCACTGTTTCTCTCTTGGAGCTGTAAATGCCTCTTCAAAAACTATTTCTTAAAAAATATTTTTCATTCTCCAGAAATGGATTTAATAATTTTTTTCAGCAGTATTTGGAATGTATCTGTAATACATGCTGGTTTCAGGCAGATGAATTTCATAATGATTTCCATTGTTCCACCACAAAATTGTGGCAGGCAATCTAGAGGAAAACAAGAATAGTCTTTGGTACAGTACTTAAAAGAGAGAGATCATGAAGACAAAGGCAAAAAAATCATTTTACATGTTTAATGAAATTATGGCACAAAAAAGAACTTGAGGCAGCTTAGCAGAAATGTATGTATACAAAAGTATATGTATACGATGAATGTTGAAAGATAAGAATTTTAAGTACTGGAGTTAAAGAAGGGCTTCCCTGCTGGGAAATTCTTGAAGAAAGGAAAAATGTAAAAACAGACTCTAGGGGTACTCATGTTGCCTTTGTGTTACAGCAGCTGGTCTTGATGTTGCTAATCATTTTCTTCCCAAGCCTCAGAGCTGAAGCAAAACCACTCCATGCAATCTACTGACTTTGGTAACTTCTCTTCAAGTTTTTTTTCCCCTCTCATTTTGGATTCTCAGTTGCAGGTTCAATTTTCTACATCTCTTTTCACAGGTGTCTGAAGAAGGTATCCAGGATATAGTCAGAGATAGAGGTTGATATTTAAATCTTACCCCTTTTTCCCATACAGGGGAACTGTATGTCTCCTTATGGACAGAGAATATAGAGAAGGGCCCTTTCTCTTGGGCCAGCTTGGGGCTTTTTTCTCAATCTTGCAGTAAAATCTTAATTGACTGGCTGTTGTTATGACACAGATGCATCAAAGTGATTTAATTGAAGGATCAGATGGAGTAGGAAGGTGAGAAGTGGACCTCTTCAAATAAAGACATACAGCTTCACTAATTACGAAGGGCTGGAAGGCAAATAATGACAATTCAAATAGTAAAGTAACCAGATGAAACTGGCATAACAGGAAAGGAAAGATGGAACCGAATACAGGGCTGTCATGTCAGGAAGACGTCCTTAAATGGATGGGCCTCAGCTGGCATGTGAGGTCTGAATCTTTTGGGGGATTTGAGGGGTTTTGGTGTTCATAGTGTTTTGGGCTATTTTCCCGCTTTAAAAGTCCAGTGCTCACAGTGACAGGCTGTGAGCTTGATGACTTCACAGCATCACCAACTTCCCTCTTTACTGGATTCTTTGCTGTTGCTTAGAAACCAAAGTGATGAATGCTACAAAGGGTATGGTGCTGATGGATGAGCCAACAGCACCTCCCAGAGATGAGAACTAGACAGTGTAAATGACCACAAATGAGGAAACAATAAGAAAAGTAATGATTTTGAATAATACTTAAATATATATATATATATTTTAT
>NW_009233745.1:8449-11083 GCF_000690835.1 Fulmarus glacialis | reverse complement strand
TGGCAGCACGAGTGTGCAAGTGCGTGTGCGCCTCTGTTTGCACGCGTGTGAGTGTGCAAGGGTGGGTGCGTGAGGGTGTGCAAGCGGGTACGTGCACGTGTTTGCACGTGTTTGCACGCATGTGAGTGTGCAGGTGTGGGTGCACGAGCGTGCAAGCAGGTGTGTGCACGTTTTTGCACGCGTGTGAGTGTGCAGGTGTGGGTGCGCGAGCGTGCAAGCGGGTGTGCGCCTGTGTTTGCACACGTGTGAGCGTGCAAGTGTGGGTGCATGAGTGTGCAAGCGGGTGTCTGCATGGGTTTGCATGCACGTGAGCGTGCAAGTGTGGGTGCGCACACGTGTGAGTGTGCAAGTGTGCGCGCCTATGCACGTGCACATGTGAGTGTGGGTGTACGCCTGTGGGTGTGTGCAAGTGCATGTGCCGGTACACGTGTGTGTGGACGTATGAGTGTACAAGTGCGTGCACACCTGTCCACGCATGTGCCTCTGTGTGTGCACATGTGAGTGTGCAAGCCTGTGTGCTTGTATGTCTGTGTGTGCTTGTGTGCGTGTGCACACGTGAGCGTGCACGTGCATGTGTGCCTGTGCATGCGTGCGCTTGTGCAAGCACTTTGCTGCAAGCCCCTGTGGGCTGGGTGTACGTGTGTGTGCGTGCACGCGCGTGTGTCTGCGTACCTGTGCGTGCGTGTGCACGCACCCGTGTGTGTTTCTATGCACGCGCACACACACGTGTGTGTGTGTGCACCTGCACGCGTGTGCATAGAAATGTGTGCATGCACCTGCATGCGTGTGCACGTGTGCAATGCATCGGGCCGCGTGTGCATCTGTGCAGGTGAATGCATCTCTGCATGCATGTGCTTGCCTGTGCGTGTGCATGCAACCCCCTGCACGTGCTCGCCTATCCGCGTGCGTGCACGCCTCTGTGTGCGTGTGCGACTGTGTGCATATACATGGGTGCATGCGTGCAAGAGCTTCCCTGCAAAGCCCTGGTGAGCACACGTGCATGTGCCACAGTCCCTGGGGGTCCCGGCTCTACCAGCCTCCATCCCAAAAAAATTCCGGAGTCTGCTGCTGAGCAAACTCCGGCTTCTCGGGAACGGCGCTGGAACACCAACGTCAGGGAAGAAGGCGGCTGCCAGCGAGCATCTTCCTCTAGCATCGCACCGATGCAAAACCCTGCGGCCTAGTGCAAAATCCCACCGCCGGTGCAACACCCTGCGCCTGGTGCAAAACCCTGCACACGGTGCAACACCCCGCATGCAGTGCAAAACCCCACACCTGGTGCAAAACCCTGCACCCAATGCAATACCCTGCACGTAGTGCAAAAACCCCACAGCCAGTGCAATACTCTGGGCCTGGTACAAAACCCCGCACCCGGTGCAAAACCCCAGGCCCGGTGCAAAACCTGCACCTGGTGCAATACCCCACACACAGTGCAAAACCCCACATACGGTGCAAAGCCCCGCAGCCTGTGCAAAACCCCAGGCCCGGTGCAAAACCTGCGCCTGGTGCAATACACTACACACGATGCAAAACCCTGCACGTGGTGCAAAACCCCGCACCTGGTGCAGAACCCTGTACCCAGTGCAATACCCTGTACGCAGTGCAAAACCCCACAGCCGGTGCAAAACCCTGGGCCCGGTGCAAAACCCCGCACCCCATGCAAAACCCCGTGGCCTGTGCAATACCCCAGTCACGGTGCAAAACCCCGCATGCAATGCAAAACCCTGCACCCCGTGCAATACCCCAGTCACGGTGCAAAACCCCGTGTCTGGTGCAAAACCCTGCACCTGGTGCAATACCCCAGTCACGGTGCAAAACCCTGCACCTGGTGCAACACCCCAGTCACGGTGCAAAACCCCGCTCCTGGTGCAACACCCTGCACCCAATGCAACCCCCCGCAAGACGCAGGGCTGGCTCGGAGCAAGCCGTGCACCCCCTCTCCCCCTTTTCCGGGGTGCAATAAATTTTTGGGGTGCACGCAGCTGAAAATCCCGAGGGAAAACCAGCCGGGCAGGGGGTTCTGGGGTGGATGTGCCGGCGTGCACGTCCGCCAGCTCCTCCCATCCCGGCGTCCCAGCGCCAGGCCGCAGAAGGTGATGCCGGGGGTCCCGCGCAGGGACGCGCCTGCAGCTCTTTGTCCACCCTCGAGTCCCAAAATCTCCCCTTTTTGCCCCAAAACCATTGAGAAAAATTATGGGAAAAAATCAGTCAAATCATAAAAGTGCAATTCCCCGCCTTAGCTTGCGTTTCCAATCCTCGTTTTTTGCTGGAGCGAAGAACGCAAAGGAAAAAGGGAAAGTAAAAAAAAATGCGAAAACAAGAGGGAAAAAAAGAAAAAGTTTTTTTTAAAGGATTTTGAACCCAAATACCCCCCCTTCCAGAGGAAAAAAAAAAAAAAAAAAAAAAAGGAAAAAAGAAAAAGCAAAAAAAAGGCAAAAAAAAATAGAAAAAAGGCAAAGAAAAAGGAAAAAAGGCAAAGTAAAAAAAGGCAAAAAAAAAAAAGGAAAAGTAAAAAAAATGCAAAAAAAAGGAAAAAAGAAAAAGCAAAAAAAAGAAAAAGAAAAAAGGCAAAAAAGGGAAAAAAGAAAGTGGAAAAAAGCGAAAAAAGAAAAGAGAAAAAAAATGCAAAAAAAA
>NW_009233745.1:7842-8271 GCF_000690835.1 Fulmarus glacialis | reverse complement strand
CCGAGAAACAGAAATTTTAGCAACCCCGACCCTGTTTTTTCTTTTTTTTCCCTTTCTTTCTTTTTTTTTTTTTTGCTCATCCCAAACGGGAACCGGGGAAAAAATGGGTTTGGTTTTTTTTTTGCTGATTTTGCATTTTTGTGAGGGGGAAAAAAAAACCCCCAACGGGTGTCGGGCGGGAATGCTGACGGGAGGGAAAAGGGATAATCCCGGCCGGGGCCGTGAGCTGGGGGGATTTAGGGGAGATTTTGGTCGGTCCCGTCCCTTTGAACGGGGAAAAAAAGGGGAAAAATAAATATCCTGGTGCTGCCGGGGGCGGGAGGGGACGGGAATGAGGGGAAAAAAGGGGAAATTGGGGGTTTTAAGGGTCAAGGCAGGGGGTCTTCTGGAGAGGCCAGAGGCCACGGTGATGGGCTCAGGGGGTTGGGT
>NW_009233745.1:0-7569 GCF_000690835.1 Fulmarus glacialis | reverse complement strand
CCGGAGGCCACGGTGATGGGCTCAGGGAGTCGGGTGGCGGTGGAAGCCAGAGGCCACGGCGATGGGCTCAGCCTCCCCAAGGGATTTGAGTTGTGTTGAGGCCGGAGGCCACGGCGATGGGCTCAGGGAGTCGGGTGGCTGTGGGTGCCGGAGGCCACGGTGATGGGCTCAGGGCGTCGAGCAGCAGTGGAGGCCAGAGGCAAAGCTGATGGGCTCAGCCTCCGCAAAGTATTCGAGTTGTGTTGAGGCCAGAGGCCATGGTGATGGGCTGAGGGAATCGAGCAGCGCTGGAGGCCAGAGGCCACGGCGATGGGCTCAGCCTCTCCGTCCTCGCCCTCTTCCCCACCGCAGATCCCGGCTCTGACTCGCCGGCACGGCACACACCCCCCGCCACGCGGCCGGCAGGATTTCTGCAGAAAAACGTAATTCCTGGCGGACGAGGAAATCCGGCCCCTTTTATACCTTTTCCCTGTGTCGCATCACGTTGTCATCTCACCAGGTCGTTATCTCGCGGCCTCTCCCATCCCCGCCCACATCCCCAGCCTTGGGGACACTGGGGACACGGGCATCCCGGTGACACCCAGGATTTGGGGGGATTTTTTGGGCAGCAGCTCCTATTTTTTCCAGCAAATTCCAGGCTGGGATAGCCTTTGCAGGGATGGCGTTCGGGTAATAAAATCGGCATCACCAGACGGTGCAAGGGAGGGAATTTGGCTTTGCCAGGACTTGATGCCGTCGGCGTCTCCACAGCCAAAAATCCTGGATTATCCCTAAAAAATCTAGGGAAAATTTTCACGCTTGACCTCCGACGCCAAGCATCCTTGGGACGGAGTTAATCCACTTCAGGGGGGAATTTATTTTGAATTTTCAACGCATTTTGAGCCTCGAGGAGCTTTAAAAGAAGCCCCTGAGCCAAAAGGTGGGGTTTTCTTCTTTAAAATCCAGGCAAAAATCCCCCAAAGTGGGATTTCCAGACATCCACCCTCCCGATTTCTTCCCATCTCCCCAGAAAAATCACGGAAAATTAAAAAAATCCCGCCGGAGCTTGTAATTCCCGCTGCTGCTTGCACAACAGCCCCAGCCCCAACAGCTGGAAGCGGTGTCAACATCTGGCCGGCGCCTCACCCCGGTGACCCCATTGCCGCGCCGGCGTTCGGCAAATTGGGTCAAACCGCGGCGGTTTTGCCGCCGTGAGGCTTTTTGAAGGCGCGGGGTTGAGACGGGATCGGACCGGGAAGCAGTCGAAGCCGGAAAACGTCGGCCCGGGTGATGAAATTCGGGGCAAAGTCCAGAAGGAAATTGGGATTTGTAATAAAATTGGGTTGGGCAATGCCGGCACAACCTTCCTCAGGGATTTCAGCCTTCAAATATCTTGGGTTGATTTTTCCAGCGGGATTTTGTGTTGTTCCCGGAGAGGGGGGTGGGTTCGGCTCCATCTTGATCCAGGGGCTGGTCCCGCTGCATCCCGGCACCGCTTGGTCCAGCCCAAGGGATTTGGTGAAGCATCAACCCCGTCGCCCCAACCCTGGAGACGTCAAAGCTCTTTGACATCCGTCGGGTTTGGATTTCCCAGCCATCACCTCTTGGGTTTCACTCTTTATCTTTAAACCAAGACTAGTTAAACCCCTCTCCTTGTTAGGCTGGGATTAAAGTGCATTAAACCCTCCAGTCCCTGGGTTAGAACGAGTCAGACAGACGCTCCGCGTCCGAGCGAGCAGGAACGCTGAACCCAATAAAAGCAATTACTGTCATTTAATTTATCCCAATTAATAAGCAGCGAGCCTCGTCTGAAGTTTTCCAGGCTAGGCAGCGACTTTCTAGTCCTAAACTGCACTGGTTTTGGTTGCTTTTCACCCTTTAAAGATGGAAAGGATCGGAAAATAAAGGGAATTTCTGGTTTATCCATGAAAGGGGGGGAAACGATCCCCAAGTCCCGGGTCTTGCAAAGGTTGATTTTGCATTTCAACCCTTATTTTGCATTTTTAGGGCGACCCGACGTGCATGGAAACATGGAGAGAAAAAAGGCCGGGACTAAAAATAACTGGGTGAGTCACGCCGCGGCGCTGGGAGGTGTCGTGCCGACGGAGCCGGAGCCGAAAACCATGGGAAGGGGCGGGGGAAAAAAAATCCATTTTCCCTTCGGCTTCGCACGTTCGTGCGAGCGGATTCCTCTCCCTCCTCCAAGCAGAAAGAACAAGGGAGATGTATATATATATACACACACACATATATATATAGACACATATATGCGCACACACACATATATATGCGTATAATGCTGCTTTTCCCCGCCCAGAAAAACTCCTCGGACTTCACAAATTACCCTCACGCAGCCAAAATTGCAGAAAAAGGGGATTTTTTCCTCCCTTTCCCGTAACGTTGAGGTGAAATCATTCCCCTTCGCCGGTGTTTTCTTCTCTTCGGGAGCTATTTATGGAGCAAAAGGAGAGCGGCTGTTAACGATAATAATTAATCATTAATGATAATGAGCAGATAACGGCCACTCCCCGTGTCTTAATTTGCAGGGATGCTCCTTTTTGTTTCGTTTTTGATTAATTCAGGGTTTTTTTTTCATCCCGTTCCCATGGCGTGGACGATGGTTGGGGGGGGGAATTTGGGGGGGGTTTGCAGGGGTTTTGGGGTTCAACCGTCGGGATTTTCTCCGCTTGGGGAGAAAAAAGGTGGAATAAGGATATTTTCGCCTATTTGCTGCCCTGGGGGCCGGGCGCGTCCCCAAGGCCAAGGTCGTCGCGATATGAGATGCGCGAGCAAGAGTCACGACGCCCCAAAAACTGTCCCCTGCACCCCATCGCTTTGCAAAGAGCATCCTCCTCTCCCTGGCATCACCAGTGGGAATCCAACCCCAAATTGCTCAGGATTTAGGAATTCTCCAGGTTTTGGGGGGGATTTTGCAGCAGCCGGATCCTGCCCTACGCCGAGCATCCCGCGGCGCCCGGAGAAATTGCGGGTTTGCTCCCCGAGCGATGGTTTTTGTTGCGGACAGATTTTGGATTGCCCAGCCCGTGTTCCCCGCCAGGCTTAGCAAATCCAAAAATGCTGGGTTTTTTTACCCAAAATAGCCCAATTTTGCTAATTTAAGGCATCCTGACAGCCTGCAAGCTGGGCAAGACGAAGGGAGGGAGCATCCCCGAAATGGCCGGTCGCTTGTGGGGAGCCCGGAAAGGGGCTGGAGGATGATTTTTTGGGATGATTTTCAAGGATTTTGGGGACGGGGGAGTTACATAAATGCGGTTTTAGAGGCTGGGAGAGTTGTCGTCGTCGCCGTTGCGATATTAAATGCGAGGGTGGGCTGGGTGCTGCTGAGCATCTCCCCGGTTTTTTTGGGGGGGGGGGGATGCAGGGTCCCGCTGGAGAGAAAGAAGATCTAAAGAGCTTTCGGGATGCTCCATGGGACACCATTCCATTTTGAATTAATTAATTTAATGAATAGTTTTTCCCCCCCAACAAGGCTGGAGCCGGGCAGGTTTTTTCCCCCCGCGCCCACGGGGAGCGCGTCGGATGCCGGGCGCAGGCGGCGTTGGCATCCCAAGCTGTGAAACCCCAGAAAGGGGGAAAAAAAAATGCTTATCCTAGAGTTCAAAAATCCTCGTATCTCGCATTAAAAAACCCTCCAGCTAAGGCAAGATGGGCTTTGCCCCCCCAGTCTCCTTACTGGACTGGGAAGTGCCCAGTTTCTGGACTGGGAATACGTCGGAGCAAGCTCGCATCGGCAATTACCGCCCCGCAGGAAGACGGATTAATCCCCATTACCTAATTAACTCCCTGAATAATAATTAGTCAGGTATTTCTTTGCTCTTCAGTCGTAAAAACTCTTTTGCAGGGGCATGTTTTAAAGCCGGTCCCGTACATCAAAAGCTTTTCTGCCAACTCAGAAGCAAAAAAGAATCATCACCCTTGCCCCGGGGCGGCGAGCAGCGCCCTGCTGCCCTGTGCCCTCCCGCCCCGGCAGCGCTGGGCTTGGGGTTTTGGGGGGGTCATCACCGACCCAGGATGATGCAATTTGATTTTTTGGGGGTGATCACCCTCTCAGGATGATGCAAGTTAATTTTTTAGGGGTCATCACTCTCCCAGGATGATGCGATTTGATTTTTTAGGGGTCCTCAGTCTCCCAGGATGATGCAATTTTATTTTTTTTGGGGGTATTCACCCTCCCAGGATGATGCAATTTAATTTTTTAGGGGTCATCACTCTCCCAGGATGATGCGATTTGATTTTTTAGGGGTCCTCAGTCTCCCAGGATGATGCAATTTGATTTTTTGGGGGTCCTTCCAGCATCTCTCCATCTCCCAAAGACTCACCCGCCCTCTCAATAACCCCGTTCCCCAAACTCATGACTCAGCATCTCCCGAAAATTCAGGAGGCGGATTGCAAAACTCATGACTTGACCCGTTCCTTTCCAAGTCGGAGAAGAAAAGCCACGCCGCCGGCTCGCCTCCAAAAACAAACCTCCCCAAAACTGTCTCCGTCAGCTTTGGGATTTATTCAAATTTTTATTTAGGGTTTAGAAATGACGAAGAATAAAAAGGTTGGATAGAAATTATCTGTATTATTATTAGCTGTGTCAGGCTGGGAGAGGTGAAGAGTCAGCAAACGCATGCCCTGAGCATCGATGGGCGAGATAAAGCAGAGCTTGCAATCCCTTTGCTCGTGGATTTGGGGATATTCTCCCTATTTTGGGGGGTGATGCAAAGCCGTCGGATAAAATCGGTGGAAAATAGCCCCCAAAAAAACCCCCCCTTGGTTGATTTTCTTGCGGTGCTGGGTCACCGGCCCCTCGCTTCTCCCAATTAAAAGAATTAAAGAAAGGAAATTGGAAATGCAGCCCCCGCTGCACCTCGTCTGGAGTAATTAAAGCCCAAGGTTTTAATGAGCGGCTGATTAAATACAAAAGCAGAAGGGAAATTCTCTGCTCATTAGAAGAGATTGAGGGCGGCAGAGCGGGGGGCTCGGACCCCCCAAAAATGTGGGGTGACGTGGAGGGTCTTGCTGCAGCCACGGGGAAGGGGCATCGATGCCATTTGCCATTAAATCCCGAAATTTGGGTTTTTTTTCCCGGCTGGATTTGGCCGGAGGGGATGCCAAGAGGCTTTTTGCACCTTATCTGGGCACTTTGCAAGGTTTAAAGCTTTAAAATCCAATTTCGAGGCTCCGATGGAGCCTGAAAGCCCCCGATGGCCAAACCGGCTCCGATATCTTCCAGGTTGGATTTTCCTTTCCCATTCCCGGGGGCTGTAAATGCAACAGGATCAGTTTGAAGCCCTGAATATTTGCCGAAGGGCTGCAATAGGGCCTGAGTCCGTCCCAAAGTGCACGGGTGCAAAACATCCCCCCTTGTCTTAATCCTGCGTCCCCCCAAATCCTACATGCACCTGCAGAAGCAGCTTTCTCTGTTTTCAGGCTTTGCTTCCCATGCAATCCCATGCAGTCACCCCATGCAGTCATCCCATGCAATCCCAATGCAATCCCATGCAATCCTGATGAAATCCCATACAATCCCATGCAGTTATCCCACGCAATTATCCCATGCAGTCACCCCATGCAATCATCCCATGCAATTATCCCATGCAGTCATCCCATGCAATCCCATACAATCCCATGCAATCCCATGCAATCATCCCACGCAGTCCCATACAATCCCAGGCAATCATCCAATGCAATCCCACGAAATACCAGGCAATCATCCCATGCAATTCCCATGCAGTCATCCCATGCAGTCATCCCATGCAATCCCATACAATCCCATGCAATCCCATGCAATCATCCCACGCAGTCCCATACAATCCCAGGCAATCATCCAATGCAATCCCACGAAATACCAGGCAATCATCCCATGCAATTCCCATGCAATCCATGCACTCCCATGCAGTCATCCCATGCAATCCCATGCAATCATCCCACGCAGTCCCATACAATCCCAGGCAATCATCCAATGCAATCCCATGAAATACCAGGCAATCATCCCATGCAATTCCCATGCAATCCATGCACTCCCATGCAGTCATCCCATGCAATCCCATGCAATCATCCCACGCAGTCCCATACAATCCCAGGCAATCATCCAATGCAATCCCATGAAATACCAGGCAATCATCCCATGCAATTCCCATGCAATCCATGCACTCCCATGCAGTCATCCCATGCAATCCCATGCAATCATCCCACGCAGTCCCATACAATCCCAGGCAATCATCCAATGCAATCCCATGAAATACCAGGCAATCATCCCATGCAATTCCCATGCAATCCATGCACTCCCATGCAGTCATCCCATGCAATCCCATGCAATCATCCCACGCAGTCCCATACAATCCCAGGCAATCATCCAATGCAATCCCATGAAATACCAGGCAATCATCCCATGCAATTCCCATGCAATCCATGCACTCCCATGCAGTCATCCCATGCAATCCCATGCAATCATCCCACGCAGTCCCATACAATCCCAGGCAATCATCCAATGCAATCCCATGAAATACCAGGCAATCATCCCATGCAATTCCATCCCATGCAATTATCCCATGCAATCATCCCATGCAATCCCATACAATCCCATGCAATCCCATGCAATCATCCCACGCAGTCCCATACAATCCCAGGCAATCATCCAATGCAATCCCATGAAATACCAGGCAATCATCCCATGCAATTCCCATGCAATCCATGCACTCCCATGCAGTCATCCCATGCAATCCCATGCAATCATTCCATGCAACACCACGCAATCTGATGCAATCCCATGGAGTCATCCCATGCAATCCCATGCAGTCATCCCACGCAATCCCATGCAATTCCCATGCAATCCCATGCAATCCCCATGCAATCCCAAAAACCGGACCCTGCGGGCAGCATCACCGCCGCATCCCGCAGGGAAGGTGGGATTGAACCGGCACAAAGCCCCCGGCGCCGGATTTTTAGCACCAAATTCTTTGCATAGGAGCGGAGAGAGATAGGAAAATGCTGGAAAAGCGAGTGCTTCCCAGCACGTCCCGGCATGCCAGAAAACCGGCTGGGCTGCAAACATGCCGGTGGGTTTGGGGGATGCTGAGCCGCGGGGGATGCTCAGAGCATCCCGAAAGAGCCGGGTGTCCAAAAATACCCCCCCAGCGGGGTCCTTTAGGTGCTTCAAGCTCCAATTTTGGGGGCGAGGGAGGGTCAGCCAAGCCCGCCGGGATGGTGAGTGATGCCGGTTGGACGGACCAAAATTTTTTGGGAAGTCAGAGCAAGGTCACCTTCGGATCCTGCCGGGGCTTGCGAGGTTCCCACGCAGCCGCTTTGATCCCTCCCTCAATTTTTAGCCTCCGAAATTCTTGCGGCTTTGGAATTACACCCTGCGTTCCCCTGCCCTGGATTTCTGATTTATTTTTACCTCCTTTCCACATTCCCCGGCTCGTTGCGGGGGGGGGCGGGTATCAATATTTTAGGGTTCCCCCACCACCACCCCATTGCCCGGGACCCCCTCCCCCCCCAAAAAAAATGGTGCTCGGCTTTTGCAAGGGGAGCAAAAAAAACCAAAAGCCCTCGCTTCCCAAAACCGAGGTCCTGGCAACA
>NW_009233744.1:44494-63078 GCF_000690835.1 Fulmarus glacialis | reverse complement strand
CACTTTCCTCTTCCCCAGGAATACCGGCTCTTGCCCTGCTTGACAGCATCTGCTTTAGGGCTTCGATTTTGGCAGTGTCCGTAGTGTTGCCAAGTTTGACATGTTCTGTCCTATGAAAATCACTGTTATTATCTTGCCTCTGACTTTCTTAGGGAAAAAATGAAATAAAAATGTCAGTGACTTAATGTTTTGATTATTTTGGACAGGGATTTGCTTTCTCGCTTCTAGAGCAAGCATCATCGTAATTGGTATCCATCTGACACTTAAAAGGCTGTTTAAAAAAAAAAAAGTTTAGCTTGTTGCCTTTTCAGTTGTCCTTTGTGAAACATTTGCTTTACTTGAATTACTTTGCTGCTCTGCGTGCTTTTTCTATTTTATGGAAGACTCTTTTACCCTATGAAAGGTGGTTATTACAGAAGTGAAAGCACTGTTTAATGCTTCTAAAGTAATGTTGAAATCCTTATTTATGTATACTTGAAAAGCTTGATCCTGCCTTGTTGCTTATGAGAATCAATATTTAAAAACAGGCTGTCTTTTTTTTATGATATGTAAACAGTATGCTGTTTGACTGCATGTGGTTTTACTGCCTAGCTGTGGGCTTTACTTGAGGTGCTGTTTCAGAATTAAACTGTTACGGTATTCATTAAAGAAATAGGATAATGTGTGTCTGTCAGCCTGTGCAAACTTTCTTGGTGCTCAGAACTGATGTTTTACTTTCTAGACTTTCTGCAAAGTCATTAATCTTGTTAAATTAATCCCTTGCTTTTTCTTCTCCTCCTCTTTTACTCCTTTATCAAAACAAGCAAACAAAAGAGCCCTCGAATGCTGTGTAACTTTGAGAAAATAAATATGAGTAAGCAGATATAAACCTTAATGCAATAAACCTTTGTTTTTATGTTTGCCCTGCAAACTGTTTTTTCTCTGAGCAGTAAACAATGCTGATAAATGTTGCAATGGAAGCATACAGCAAGAGATAAAAAAAATTACTACTACTGACCAATAAAATCCTTAAGGTTAATGCCATATGAAGAGATGACAGTAATCTTAAACTTTTAATTCTTGTTGTGAAAAAGTAGAAATAAAATGTCCTCGGTTTGTTGTCTTTTACATATGTGCACAGATGTCCGTATATGATCTGTGTGCTTTTTGTTATAGATGTATTGCCACAGTCTTTTTTTTTTTTTTTTTTTAAGACTGTGTCTGTAAGTGGTGTTTCTTCCCTGTGCTCCATCCAGTTTTATAATTTACATCGTATGTTTGTATTCACTATCTTGTTGAAAAAGTAAACAAACTTGTTACTGGAATAAGCGTACAATGACTGCAGCGGATTTTTTTTTTAAAGTGATTAATATGTGCTAGATATCTGAAAACAACTTGGCTTGGTTTCATGTTGGTACTTGGAATAAAGTGAAGCTAGCCAGAAGTAGAGTTTCTAATAGATAGGTTTGTTGAATGAGAAAAAGAAGCAATATATTGGCTAAAAAGATTTGAGCTCTGTACGCAACGAGTTCCTATTTCTTTCCATAAGCTTCCAGTTTTGCCATTAGTGAGGCTTATGTAGTAAGTGGAAGAGGGAGGTAATTAAAATAAATATCTGGTGAATCATCTGAAAGTTTTCTTAATTTGTGGGAAGGTTGTTCCTAACAGTTACAAAAATACACTGTCTTATATGTATGTATATCTTCCAGTTCATCCTGCAAATAACAAGTGGTATTTATTTGTCAAGACGAATATTAACACTTGGTCTTGAAAGTTAACTTAAATGTATGGAACCATTCACATAACTCATTTTGAATGCCTTGTTATAGCTTCTGGATACAGAAGTCTTAATTTGTTGCTACTTTACACTTGGATTTCCTTTACAACACTGAATTTAAGTTTTGGGTGGTAGTTTTTTTGGTGTTTTTTTTAAAGAGTGACATTATGTGCATGAACATTTCAGGGATGCTGTGTGGAATAGGTATCCTAGTGAATGTGTCAGTAGTCAATGTGTATGATTTGGTTATCATCATTTGAGAGAATACAGCATTTGATCACCTAAGAAGCCTTTTCAGTATTAGGTTCTTGTGTGACTGCAGGCTCAAGCAGGACTTTCATACTGTTACAAGATCCAGCAAAGCCTCAGCTCAGATGCCTGAGGCCAAGGAGCAGCTTTGGCTTCTCCCAGGTTGTTCCAGGAGACAGCAATGATGTAGGAAGTGTGAATATATACTTGTGCTTGCAGGGCACCCCTTTATTCTGGCCCTTACAGGGAACAGGTACATACTGGTGCCTTGGGAGTCTCCTTTCTAAAGGCCTTTCCTTAATATGTTTTTAAATGCTGGTATTGCCTGAAGGACAAATCTGAACTGGGTTGTGTGGTGGTAAACTCAGTGCGCAGTTGTGTACAGTTTCTGCCCTGAGCTACTTCTAGGCTATGTTAGAAGGGAATAGTGTTGAGCGTAGAAAAGGGATGTAACTTAAGTTGTGTGATGGTCCATTAATTTTGTGCAGTTTTTTGCTTGAAGTTTTGATATGTATGGTGTCACTTAAGATTTAGGTAATGATTCAGCTAGATGAGAAGAAAGAAAATGCGTGAACAGAAATAAGGATGAGATTGTGGAGAGCACGTGAAAGGAGGTGGAGGTGGAGACTGAGGAACAAGCGGGCAGGAGATTAGTGGATCAGCTAAAGTTTTTTGAGTGAGGGAGAAAAAAAAAAAAGAAACATCATCTGCATTGCTGCTCTCTATGAAACACTTCACAAAACCAGTTCATAAAGCAGCCTGAATTTTATATTCCAGCCTAGGTTGTCTGATGAGAATTCAGGCAAAAAAGACCAAGGCAGCAGATGTTTCTCCCTTCCTGGGACTGTGGAAAGTGAGTGATGCGTTTTATAAATGCTTATTTTGACACAACTGTGAACTGAAGAAGCTACTGCCTCTGCAATACCTCTTCATTGCAAGTGTTTGGGTTGCCATGCAGTGAACCTGATAGGGTAATTTCTCAAAGTTAAAAATAACTCAGGAAAAGTGATTATTTTTAACCTTGGTTGTTCTTCAGTTCTGCTGATGGCACAGCCACACAGACAGTTGTACTGGCATAACTTGGAAGGGGTGGCTTCTTACCTAGTCACCTCTGCTGGAGGATATCACTTCTGCTGGAGGATATGCTTGTGAAGCTATGAAGGGGTGATTCTGTGTGTAGTTGGAAGGGTTTTTTTCATCACTGGAGCATTGGAAAGAAAGGTGATGCTAGAACAAGGCCTTAGGGAGGCTGGATTGTCCTTTACTTTCTGCTCTGTAGCTGAAGGCAGTGTTCTGGGGACCGAGGCCCTTCAGGCCTTTACATGTTCTGTCCTGCAAATGTGAATAAAGTAATATGGGTGATTCCTGTCTTGGGTCTTCTGCTGGTCTGTGTTGTTATGTTGGTATTCCCTGAAGTGAGGGCTGCTATAGATGAAATTTGTTATGTCCGATCTGTAACTAACAGAAATGTTTTGTGGGACAACATCATGTGCACAAGATGAAGTGATTAAATTTTAATCTATTTGTTGGTGTTTATTTGGAGGTTTTTAAACCTTGTAATGTGGATAGATGTGATTAATGGCTTACCAGCACGCCTTCTCCCTGTTGTTTTAAGCAAGAAAGGTTTGTTGAACTGAGTATTACAGTGATCAAATAGTCTACTTCATGAAGCAGCATTTGGTGATGTTACATGGCTTAATGTGGTGTTGGCCCTGGTACTCATTGCCCTTTTGTTTCCTTGGAACCACTGATTCATGCAGTCATGGTGTGAACTGGATAGGGGAGCTGGTATAGTTTTGAAGGTGAACGTGTTTTGCAAGATTTTTCAACTAGACCAGCTGGCCTGAGTGAGAGATTGCACGTTGTTGGGCTGGAAACAAGCTTCTTGGGAATGGAGGGGGAATTCCTGAAGCATTCAACACCAACACCAGCTTCATCTTGTGAAACTGCAACTTTGTGCGTTCTGCATGAAATGAAAAAGGCAGAGTTTTAGTGTGCATTTTGTAATGTGTTTAGTAAGTTCTTAGAAGGCAGATGAAGGTTAAATTGGCTGGTACCATCTAGTTTTCAGAGTTCTTTTGAGTTTGGTGTTCTGCAAGGATATGATACATTATTTGGTATCCTTAATGCTATGCTAAAGCTTTTTTTTTTTTAGTGACTTTCCCAGTCTTTTATCGTAAATATTTTTATGTTGATTGCAGGTGAATATGTGAACAAAGAACAAGTTGTGTGTTTTTCTCTTCCTCCTAGTCTAAACCCTTATTGGAATGTTAACAGATATGACATGGAATGCTTGGAGTGGCATTATTGGTAATGCAGATGTAGTCATTATAAAATGTCTTTCATGTTCTATAACATCAAAAGGAAACGGTAGA
Organism: Fulmarus glacialis; assembly: GCF_000690835.1. Classification (NCBI taxonomy): domain Eukaryota; kingdom Metazoa; phylum Chordata; class Aves; order Procellariiformes; family Procellariidae; genus Fulmarus; species Fulmarus glacialis. The sequence goes on along the minus strand of NW_009233744.1, from coordinate 58,698 downwards.
TACATATAAAAGTAGATAATTTCTTTGCTGTGGATTTTTTTCCAAGTTCCTGATACCGCACTGATTGCTGTCTGTATCACAGTCATGTGCTACTACCTACCTGTTACTTCCTTTACTTGCCCCTGCATAATCTTTTTCTTGTCTTTCTGCCTGCTCAGTTCTTGGTGCTCTCAAAATGAGAGGCATTGTCGTTGTACTATGGCACTGTTAAGGAGGAATCACAGAGTAGTGTGGATTTAGAGGTAGCCTTTCTCAAAGGGGAAGCATTAAAAAAGGGAGGTGTCAATAAAGAATTGGATATAGCTTCTTCCTCTGCATCTGGAGCTCCTTTATGAGCAGCTCCCTTTAAGGCTTATTTGCACATGGAGGAATAGTTATTCTGCATTATGTTCAGATTCTGCTTCAGTTTAAGTAACCTTCATATATAAACAACATTTTTTTAGTGTCTGCCTGACCACACGAACAAGTTACCGTGAGAGAGTCTTACAGCAGGTAGCTATGTTCTACTGTCTTCTACTTTGCAGGCTACAGCAGGTTAGATGTATGCCACTAGGCTACTAGTTTGCAAGGTAAGGGTGTGAGTTGTGGCAGCCTAAGCTCCTGCATTTTAAGGCTATAGCATCTGCTCTTCTCACTTCTGCGACTGTGTAATTGAGTTAATTCAAGAAGCTGAACCTGCTTACTGCTCATGCAAACACCAATCCTGCTGCATGGGAAGTGGTAGAAATTCAGGGGGAAGAAAACAGTAGTCCCCCTTCAGACTGGCTGAAACTTTCAGGGATCACTACCCTAACACGCATTTAGTGTAGGGTAGTTGCTCATGCAACAGCAGTTCCTGAGAAATAAGTTGCTGAGATGTTAATTACAAGGTGAAAGTATTTCCTGGTAACTTGTTTGTGGAATTTAGACTGTAGCTGCTAGGCTGCTTTAAAACCGAACAGGTTTTGCAGTGAAGTGAAATGTTTCTGAGAATGAGAATGCCCGGAGGGTTTGAATAGAGCTGTTCACCTGACTGAACTCCTCATTTTAGGACGTCTTTATCTCGTTGCATGTTTCACAGTTGAATTGCTTGCTACTTTTTGATGTACTGAGAATGCCCCTTCTTTTCCACCCATGTCCTTAGCAATGTGTGTTTTGGTGTGTGGTGGTGTTTGGGTTTTTTTTTCCTCCTTTTCATCTTGCATGTTCAATATCCCATCCAGAGGGCAGATCTAGATCCTATTTACTAGAGGTGTGATGGAGAAAGGACAGCAAGTCCCTGTGATTCTGGCTGGTAAATGGGAAAGAACAGTAAGGGAGTTGAAAGCTTTTTATTACCAAACATGTTCTTTTTTTTCCCCTCAACTTTCCATCAACAGGGCCTTCTTTTCATCTTATTGCTTCACCTGCTGCTTTCATGTTGATTGTCCCCTCCCTGCCCTGCCCATTGCTGCACCTCTGCTCTTCTCTGCCCCTGTTCAATGCTCCCATTTGTTATTCTCGCTGGTGGTCAAGCCTCTCTGCCTTTAGGCAATCTTTTTTTTTTTTTTTTTTTTTTTAATTCTTCCACCTTATGTTAAGAGGATTCTTTTGGAAATGCCTGATGCTAGGCAAGCTCAAGCCCATTGTTTGCCAAACACGGATTACATTAATCCTGTCATTCAGCTTTCCTCAAATGAACAGGTCGTGGTATTTTGTCAAAATAATACATCAGGTGGTAAAATAACGACTTGCTTAGCAGTTGTTCTTGAATTTCTGCAAAGAATATTTGTGTTGCCTTTTAGAAATGAGTTGGCTTTTTTCTCTATTATTTGAAGAAATTTTAAAGCGTGGCAATTTTAAGTAATGTATGTGGGTGGTGTTTTTTACCCCTCTATAAATGAGAGGGGTAAAAAGCTGTTTTACAGACCTTCCTAACTACAGAAAGTGTTTTCTGATGTCCTCAATTAATACCCAGCCTTGTGTTTTTCCTCTTTTTTCAGTGATGACGCGATGAGGAAGGCTGGTGTTGCCCATAATAAATCCAGCAAAGATATGGAGAGTCATGTGTTTATGAAGGCCAAAACAAGGGTAAAGCATCTCTATTTGTTTCCAGAAGTTACTGGGGTGTCAAAACAAGTTTGGAACAACCCGCAGAAATAGTAAACCCAATGCACTTAGTTAACTGTCTCTGCTTAGAGTACATAGTTAAGCAAAATTTTTGATTTATATGTGCTTCTTTTACCCTGAGGGGAAGTGAGGTGTTTTGCATCCAATATACACATCAAACTGGACTTTAGTCCAAGGCAGCTTTGCTGATGCTGCAGCATTTAACGCATATATGGGATCGCACTTAATTCTTAGCTGAAGACTTGCGTGTAGTGAATTGCACAGAATTTCCTTTATCTGCAGCATAGCACCTATGACCAGTTTGGTGGTCAGGAGAGACTAAGATATCAATGAAAAGACTGTGTCAGGAGTAAGACCAAGGGAAGTGCTGTGGTCTCTGTGAAAGTCTGGTTATCATGTACAATTTTAGACTACAAAAATGTAAACTTCTTTCCTGGAGCTGTGTTATGAGAAACTGGATACTGTTGCTGTCTCTAAACAAGCCACGTTTGAGATAAACTTGTCTTGGTGAAAATTTCATAATGCTAATGTCACAAATTTATGCCTGCTGATGGCATCCTCACTGGTGAGTTGGTAGTTTCATGGGCAGGAAGGCTATCTCAGCCCTGTGCAGTTTCTCTTACATGTTATGAAGCACACTAATAAAATGCTGCAAAGAATATTTGTCTTTTCTGACACTTCTATCGTATGTTAGTCTTTAAAGTTAACTTATTTGTATTTGTAATATAACTTAGCTTAAAAAAGTTCTTGCAGTATGAATGTGACAGAGTTCAAGGACTAAAGTAAGTCAGTGTACTAAGTAAGCAGGTTCAATTCTTAAGAAAAAGGAATTAGAGTGGATAAGAAGTGCAAAATGGATGTATTGGTTTATAATTATGTTCACATATTGTAATCCTATTAATGTGACTGTCACGGAGGTTCTTTCCAGTGAATTTTGTGGTTTCTTGGCCTTCTTTTACCATCAACCACAATGACCTATTAGTAAAAATATCTCGCTTAGTTAATGAACAGACTGTTCCTTGCAAGTGAACTGCTCTGAAAAACCCACAGACATTGTAAAGTAAAATCTGTTATGCTGAGGAAGAACACTGAAGAACCAGAAAGTCATGGTTACAATGTTTTTATTTCCTATGCTAAAATACTCATTTTTCACCTTTAGGAGGAATATCTTTCTCTTGTGGCCAGACTTATTATTCATTTTCGAGATATTCGTAAGTAATTGTTTGGGTTTGGTTTTTTTTCTCAGTAATGGGATTGCTCATCCCATCCTCCCAAAAAATAAGTAAATTTTAGGGTTTGTATGTGTGGTTCTGCATGTGACTCTTCACAGGTTGCTTTAAAAATTTTCCTGTAATATACATGCTTAATTTCTAAATACTGTTTCTTTTAACATCCATCTATAATGGAAAAGTCTTTGAGAAATTATTTAAACTTACTACTTTTTCCACCTTCCTAATTTTTTCCTGTATTTTTGCTTTCTTTCCATTGTTTATGCAGCATTCTGGTTACCAAATTGGCTTACGTTAATATATTTTGTTAGAACTACAGTAGACAGTGATTTTTTTATTTTTTAAATTATTATGTGAATATATTTCTTGTAGAGAGTATATCTGAAGGGCCAAATTTAAGTGTGACAAGATTAACAAAGGCAATTAATTGTTCTTCATTTGCAGACAATAAGAAATCTCAAGCCTCAGTCAGTGGTAAGAGCTCCTTTTTTTTTTCTTTTTCCCCCTTCTCCTCTCCCTCCCCTTCCCCTTTCTAAATAGAACACCTTAGAAATCATAGCTGTGGTGTACTAAGTATAAGAAGGCCTTGGATTCCCTAGCTGGAATATTAAATGCTACTGGAGGAAAGGGAAGGTAGCATGATAGTCTTGGAGTTGTTCAGTGATGTTTGTACTTTTGTTAGCTCACAACACTAAGATTCTTGAAAGAACAAGAGTGATTGAATATAATCTCCTGCTGAGCAGTCCAAGTTTCTCCCTGTTACCAGCTTTAGGTCTCTCAGGGTGTTGCATCAGAGGCAAGTGTTGTGTTTGTGTTTTTTTTTCCGTTTGACTGAGGTTAGATCTGATCATATCTTCTGCCTCTGTGCTAATTCTTACAGCAGTGTATGTTAGGGACATAGTATGATCCTCTATTTTTATCCCCCTGTAGGCTAAATATGCAGTGTCTGTGATTGATTAACATTAGACAATTGGAAATTATTTTATAAGTATTCTTAAGAAAGAGGGGGTGTTGTGTTCTGTACCTGATTAATATTGCTTCTGCACCCCATGTTGTGTTTTGCTCTCTTGAATTGCCATTTCCTCTTTGACTTCACTTTTCTGTGTGCCCAGGATTCAGATTATGACAATTATCTTGAAAGGCACTGAATTTATCCACTGCATAATAAATGTGATGTTATGGGGGAACTGTATAGCAAAGTACTTCCTCTGGTCTGAGCACTGCTTCTCCATATTGACCTCAGGAGGAAGAGGCTAATTGGATCCACAGTGGAACTCTCTTCTTGGTTTTCGAGGTTACAAGCTGCATATCCTCATGGAGTTTTGTTGGCAGCTTGTTTCGACTAGCATATAAATTCAGAGGTGGCTAATAAGTTCCTTTTCTCTAATGTATTTAGAATCTATTTGGAACTTTGCAAATCTGAAGCACCTTAAATAATCTCCACTCTAGAGAGGGGCAAAGACGTGCCAGAAACCTCTTGTGGTCTCACAGGCAGAGCAGTGAATGTTAGATTCTCACGGTATTGGATCTAGTCATGGTCTGAAGCCGACAGATCAGAGAGTGGTGATGGTGGAGAACAGAGGATTTTGGGGAGGCAATTGCATGGCTGGCAGCATATTGGTAACTATTTTCTTTGTAGATCCGATGAATGCCCTGCAGAATCTAACTGGGGGTCCCCCAGCAGGGGCGCCTGGAATGGGCATGGCTTCTCGAGCTCAAGGAGCACCGATGAGTGGGATGGGTGGCCTTGGCCCAATGGGACAACAGATGAGTCTCCCAGGGCAGCAGCAGCCTCCTGGAACCTCGGGAATGGCCCCTCATGGTATGCCTGGTGTCTCTACAGCTACTCAGCAGAGTAAGTGTTCAGTTTGCTTCGACCAATGAAATTCTTAGATCAGCCTTTCAGTACATATCTCTTTTCCACAAGGAAAGGGTGCTGAAGAGATTTCATACTTCAGGCTAAATCAGCCAAGTGAACTGCAGGAAGAATTGATTTCAAATACTGCTATCTGATGGGATAAATGTCTTCCGTAGTATAGTGAGGAACAGTCTAGCTGTTGTATGAGCAAATGCTTCTTTCGTCATACAAGATGTCAACTTCAGAAATTTGGTTTTGTAGAGCTCACCTATGTTTTCTATGGGTATGGTGCTTCATGCTGGTGACCTCAATGCATATTTCCTCCTGCACATTTTTACATTCTTTACCTAGATTGCTGACTCAATATAGGCCGTGAGAATTAGAAGTTGGTAGTAGGAAGTGTCATTAATTCGGCTGTTAATGTGCCTCATGCATTTGAGGAAGCAAAAGTATATGCTGCTAACGAAGAACATCAATGTACTTTAGGGTTTATCTTCAATACGATGAGTTATACTGGGTAACTGTCTCTCACACTGTTTGGATCTCATGTTTTAAGTACACTCTACCTTCTTTTTAGCCCAACTTCAGCTTCAGCAGATAGCTCAGCAGCAGCAGCAGCAGCAGCAGCAATTCCAGCAGCAGCAGGTGGCTTTGCAGCAGCAGCAATTCCAGGCCCAGCAGTCAGCCATGCAACAACAGTTTCAAGTCCAGCAGCAGCAGGCAGCAGCAGCTGCAGCAGCCCAGCAGCAGCAGCAGCAGCAACAGCAGCTGCAAGCCGTCCAGCAGCAGCAACAGCACATGCTGAAGCTGCAGATGCAGCAGCAGCAAAACCAACAGCAGGTGATGACAAACAATTACAATGGCAATTGAGGTGATCTGTGTTCAGTTACTTGTCAAGTGAGGCTTGGCTTGCATGGAAGTACTGAATATCAGCTCTGCCTGTTATTAACGCGTTTCCACTTTGGGGTAGAACTTCAGTTTAGACTTGCAAGTTAATTGGCAACAATATATTACATCCCAGAGGGAAGGCTTAACAGCCATGTGGTTGCTTTCTTCTGTCATAGCAATAGAGAATTAAAACCTTTGTCTCCTTCTCTTTATAAACATCAGGATAGTCTTTCATTCTGACAAAAACAGGAATGTGGGAAAGAACTAAAAGCACTTGTATTACTTTAGAGATAGTGGCTGTTTTGTAATTGTGTGAATTACACATTGCCACTTTAAAAAATGTGTGCCAAGCACATCAGATATGTGTATCATCTTTAGGCACAAAAGCAGAAGAGGAAACTTCAGCTGTCATGCTCTTGTGCAGTTTCTGGTAAATAGTGGTGCTAATGCAGGCTGGTTACATTTAAAGAAATGCTTCTGAGCCCATTTGTACAGGAGAAGCTGATGGACTTCGTCTTTGCTTTTGAAAACTGTTTTAGTACCGAGACAAGCTTGTAGTATTGAAACCATGGGATGTGCACTGTGTAGAGTTGAGATATATGAAGAGTGAGTGGATAAAAAGGTTGGGCTTTCCCTTTGGACTTAAAACTTCAGTATGGTATATTAGGATTCTGTTTGCTCTTGGTTTATGGTATAAAAATAAGGCTGCTATCGCATTGCTGGAAGCTTTAGCATCCTGGCTTTTCCTGCTTTTCAGATGCAACAGCAACAGCAGCAGCAGCAACTACAGCGAATTGCCCAAATGCAGCAGCTGCAGGCAGCACAGGCTATGCAGGCACAACAGCAACAGCAGCAGCAGCAGCAGCAACAGCAACAAATACCACAACAACAGATACAGCAACAGCCACCTCAACAAGTAATGCAACAGCAGATGCAACAGATGCAGCAGCAACAGCAGCAGCAGCAACAACAACAACAACAGCAACAGGTTGCTCAGGCACAACAGTCTCAGCTTCCACCACAATCCCAGCCTCAGCCCCAGCCCATGGTATCTCAGCCGCAGGCAATCTCAGGACAAATTCCTAGTCAGGTTATGCCTGTTACCCTTACACCACAGCAATTAAAAGCAATGCAGGTAAGGGCTAGTGACCAGCTGATTGATTGTTCATTATGATCCTCTAGAGAAATACAAAAAATTCTTTGACTTTTGCTAATAATGAAGTAGGAAAAAACATAGCTTCCTAAGAGATCTGTAGTTCGCGTGTTGTGAGTACAGAGAGTTTAAATGTTTATGTCTGGGCTTGCCAGTAGAGAACAAGTTTGTGTCTAAGAGTAGGACTTCTGGAAATCTGTGAAAGCTATTTATGCAGCTAATATTTAAAAATAATTTCTTGTCTTACTCTTGCATGAACAAGTAAGAAAAAGAAACAAAGTCCAGTTAAAGAAAAATCACTTCCATGATGTGTGCTGTTCTAGAACATGAGCAAGTGCTTTGAAGTGCCTGGTGCATGTGACTGGAGCCAGTGTTGGCTCTCTAGCATTTTAGCTTTGCTTCTGCAAATAGTTTTACTCTGTTGAACCTCTTACTGGGTCATCCTCTTAATGGTGCAGCTTTTTGAACTGTTGCATTACAGTCAGTTTTTTCTGGGCTCCATGTATGCTGTTGCGCAAAAGCTCAGATGTAATCCCAAGACCTGCTTTTCTTTGGGCTTTGCTGGGGAAGAGTGGAGTGTCAGCCACGCTTGAGAAATTATTGACCCCACATGGATGAGTTGATACATCCACTTTGTGCTCCTGCCAGCTAAGCTGGGAGTAGTTAGATGTCATATACACCACACTGACAGTTGTAATGGATGTATAAACATTTGAAATGCTGCTCATTGGTAGGTGCTTAATACAGTGTGCTCGAGGGAAATCAACACGTATGTGGTTAACTATGTTTGCCAGAAAGTTGAAGTATCTAGTATTGTCATAGGAAGACCTGATAGTACAGGGAAGAAGTTGCAAGAAGAAATTGAATCTTGGGTGCGCAGTCTATGGGAAGACTGTTCTAAATGTTAGAAACATGGGAACTTGTTTTTGTAAAGAAAGCTCAAAAACTCTTCCTAGAGTATGTATGTGAGGCTGATCTTGTCTCCACACCCTTTTTTATGAGTATAGTCAATATAGTTGAAACAGAAGCGTCATACCCTAATCAGATATGTATGTTTACTTCGTTCTTTCTTTTCATACTTAAGGTAAGAGCTCAGCTGGTCCAGCAGCAGCAGGCAGCAGCAGCAGTGCAAGCAGCTCAGGCCCAAGCTGCTCAGATGGGAGCTTCAGGGCAGGTAAGGGCCCCGGAGCCAGTATCACTAGTTATAGGCCTGTAGCAAGTGCATGCTAGAGATGAGCATGGGGATGGGTTTCTGGTGGCTTTCTGATGAGGGGTCTGACATTGGTCATCCCCTTTATAAAGGGGATATGGGCTTTTATGCTGTTTTTCCTTTGCCTGGAGTCAGAGGCAGGATTTCGTTGACAACCTCTCTGTGCATGCTCTCTGTCCGAAGTAGGTAAGATTGTTGCCTGTACTGACACAGGAATGCACATCAATAAGACGGCCTACTGTGGTCACGCTACAATCTGACTGTTGGTACCTGGAGTGTTTCACCTCTTCTTTTGTTAAACTTTCTTAGGTGACTGCTTTGTTGTGTAAACTGATTTCTGTACTGTGAATCTTTGCCTGCTATCTTTACTCACATGTGATTTACCTTCCGTCTCCATGTATCGACCATAAAAAATATAGTATAGACAATTAAATCTCTCTGCACTCCCCTTTCATTCCTTTCATCTTTCATTCTTTTTCTGAGTGAAATGGGCAGTAGATATAGATTGCTCTTGTTCTGGGTGTGAATTGTGAAGAAAAAATGGCATGTGTCACAAGTGCAGAGTTACATTTTAAAAAAAAAAAGTGCTGGGTGAAAGCTTATTGTCTAACACAGTTTTCTTATCCTGCAATACACTTGTAGCCCCAGTGATTGTTCCTTGATGTGTGTATGGTATGAAGGAGACATGGGGGAAAAAAAAATTGGGAATGGCTTGAGCTGAACCTCTCATCCCATTTTCCACAAGAATATGAAATAGTCTTTCGTGGCTTACCTCTGTAGTGTTTCATATTGAGACATTTTACAGACATGGGTAAGTACAATTATCACCACTTTGTAGATGAAGAGACTGAAGCAGACAGATGAAATGAGGTTGACTAGGATTAATGGCAGAGTTCTTTTCGTATACCCAGACATTCCATGTCTGCATGCACCATTTTCCCTTCAGCGCACAAGTATATTATTGATTCAGTAAGACATTTGGAAGCTTTTTACATGGACTGTGATAACAATTGGTTCTTCAACATACATCTCCCAGACTTGTATCAGGAATAGTGTCTTGTACCATCATAACTCCCATGTGGCCCACATCCTTGTTGGTGGCTAAGTTCTGTTTCTGTATTGGTCCTTTTGCTTGTGTCAATGTAAAACAGGATGTAAAAGCTGAGCAGTGGTAAGTACAGGTGGTACAGTACTGGCAGCCATGCAGAATTCTCTTTCTACAGTTGAAAAGTGAATTAAAACTTCTGTTTGTTTCTTAAATAATTTCCAGGTGGGAGCTGCAGGGACTTAGGCTGACTGGAAGGAGACTCTGACTTTTTTTTCTTTTTACTAACGTAATGGTGCTCTTTTCAACTCCTAAGCAGATGGATTGTGCTTATGTAGAGTCAACTTAATTCTTGCCCCGTTTAGTGAATTCATATGCCAGTGGCTTAACAGCACGGTGCATTTGAAAAGTTCCAGGTGATAAGGTGGTTGACAGCGGGTTTTGTATTGCAGCTTTGTTCAGACATGTGTAGTAAACTCAGGGGTTGCTCGTTACCTACTGCGGATGGAGTTTAGAAAATTCCACGTATAGGCTTTACTCCATTTATGTTCATGCCATTGCAATATGAGTCTGCTAAAATTCACTTAACGCTGTGAAGTCCAATAATTAAATGGGTTTCTTGTACTTCTGTAAATATTTTCTGTATAAATATTTAGTTTTAAGATTGTGGCTGTGTACAATATTACAATGCAGCTTCGGTGTTGAGAGTGGATATGGATTTTCTTTAATTTATAAGTTTCTTTTAAGAGTAGATTTTGCTTTGTATTTAGTACATTTTTTACACTAGCACCAGTATTTTTAATAAATCTGTCTTGATTTCTTCATTTGGTTCAGGGAAGCTTTTGTTATAAACAAACCCTATCCTAATCTTTGCTTGTTAAATTTAAACTTAGTCTCTAGGGGCTTTCAAACTGGGAATTTTGGTTGATATGGCTGCGTTCTTCCTTTTCTGTAAAGTTTCTGTTCATCCTTACTACATAAAAGTAAAAGCAGTCTCAGGTTTAAACATGGATCCATCTGAGTTTTGAAGTTCTTCTCTGAAGTCGTAAAGACACCACGCAGGTCAATGTTACCCTGCTTGGCTGCCTAGTTCTTGTGAGCATGTCACTCGCAGGTGAAGCTGATAAATAAACAAAGTAATGTCCTAGTGACCACAGAGTGCTACACAAGTGCTTGCAGCACCAAGAGAAAATCTGTAATCAACTGGAGTTAAGTATTAATAAAGTTTAAATCACTGTTCTGGTGCAACTCCTTCAGGTGCTCAGAATGCAGATTGGCTGTTGCTCTTTGAAAATCAGGGCTGTTGCTCTTTGAAAATCGGAGCTGCCTTTAGTGGAGTGACGGTGATGCAGTACTTACATATGCTCACCAGAAGCTGCATCTTTACGGAATTCTGAATCTTTGGATTTTAGATGAAAGAAAATTACAGGTTCAGGATCCTAATTGTTATATTCCACTTCATTTTTATCAAATAATGGGGTTTGTATCTTACAGTGGAGGGAGACTCTCTTCCTCTGCTTGTTCTCTGTTTTTATGGGGTAAAATTGTTGATTCTGTAAATTGAGATAAATCAATTTCACTTGTGGAGGAGGATTTGCCTTCAGTTTAAATCTTTTTCAAAAGTACTTGAACACTTCTGGTTGCCTTCTGTTTTTAGACTAACAAGAACAACTCCTTCATGGATATATTGCTTTGCATAAAACAGATGCAATCTTTGGAACCCCTTTTCCCCACTCCTTTGTCAAAGGGTCACAGATTTCATAAATGTAAATCAGCTGGAGAATGGGAAAAATAGATTACTTTTGTTGAGAGAGTGGAATTGGTGTCATTTTATATATATATACTTCCTTTCCAAAGCACACATTTCAAAAAAACAAAAAATACAAAAAATCAAAACCAGAATTGTGTGCGTGTGCATAAATGTTTGACCAACCACAATAAAACAAACAGCTGAAACCCTTTGAGTTGGAGTTTGTCATGCTGGTGTTCAGTAGTTTGCCAGACACTTAAACTGTGAATATGGTTCTAATTTCCTTGACCTCGGAGGAAGTAATCTAAATCTTCACACTTTGGTGGTGTGGCATGGGAAACAGGACCAACATGGGACATGTGGGTCATGATAACATCCCTGGGATTTCACACGCTCCAGAGATCCATGTGCATTCACGAGGGTCTAAGATGGGGTGATTGTGCCTAGAGGGATATGTTGGTGGTTTTTTTCCCCCTAGCAATTTCCCTTTTTTTTTTTTTTTTGTTTTGTTTTTGTTTTGTTAGGGTTGTGTTGCTTCACCAGCTCTCATGTTGATACTGTAGCTCTTCACTGCACTTTGTAGCATCCACCTGTGCTTTGTGCCAGTGCTTGGTTGTTGTGTTTGCTTGTGGTGGCTGTTGCATGCTGTGTGTGTACATGTGCATGTGTGTGTGATGTCTGAAGCGCTCTCATTTGTTTCCCTTCTGAAATCCTGTCTCTGACCATCCCTCTTTGCCTGGATGGAAAGGGACTGCATTGCTCTGATGTTGTGAACTAACAGCTGTGCTGAATTTGACACTATTTTCTTTATCAGTTATTGCTTTCCTTTTTCAGTCTTGCTGTGTTGTATTTAATTTTATTTATTTTTAACAATTGTAAGCACATGCATTCTCTGACTCTCTAGAGACATGTTGCTGGCTGCTTCTGTCCATTTACATAGAACACTAAGCAAGAATGCCCCAAACCATTTACTGAAAGGAGACTTCATTAACTCGTAGGTTAGTTAGGGCCTGTATAGGTTCCTTGGTAATACGTTTGCTGGAAAAAAAAGTAGCCCAGAGAACTTTACTGTAGATCTTTGAAGTACCAAACGGAAGCTCCTTTACTGATAAGCGAATCTGCCAAAGTTACCCAAATGCTACCTCAAAAATATGCTGTATTTGCTGTAAATTCTCAGCATATATGGTGTAATATAAAATTTTAAGTAACAGAGGGCTATAGAGATATATCTGATTATATCTGTGTGGCTCATGCAGGCTGATGGTTCTGAAAGGCACTTCTAGACACTGCAGAGCAGCATAGTCCTAAGACTGTTTTAAAATACAAATTCTAATGCTAACCTTCATCATTTCTCCTAAATGATTATACTTTAGGGTGTGTTTAGCCTATACATCTGGAGAATCAAATAGTGCATGAATAAGCTTGAGGCAGATTGTGGACTCATAACAGAATATTTTAGCACAGCTTAGTAATAGAGGAATGGGTATTTGTCAAAATGATGGAAATTACAAGGATATATTTGACTTATTCTGTGGGTTATAAAAGGAAGGAAATAGCTTTTTCAAACCCAGGAGTCCTTTTTGTTGTTTTTGGCATTGTTACACTGCCATAGGTTAGGTTGGTCTGAAATTTTGCTCACTGTGGAGCATTTCTACTGACAGTTGCTGTTGAACTGTCTGCCAAATTATTTTATATGCAAATACTGCTAAATCCTTTGAGTCCACAGTGGGTGAAAGCACATCAGAAACCTATGGCATTATATAGCTTCTTATATGGAGCATTCTTGACAACAGTCTTAGAGTACTTCTTTCCAAGAATTCTAGAAATTCAAGATGTCAGGCAAAGTTTAGGAAAAGCCCTTCATGCAAATGATAGCATAGTCAACCCTTGACCCATGAATCTGAATCTACATATCAGCTCTCTCAAGATACCTAGAATTATTAGATGCTTTCTAAAAATTGATAGAAAGGATATAAAAAGGAGTTTGATTTATAAGCTAGCATGTTAGGCTAAGCTTTAGAGAAAAGCTCACTAACCTTCCCTTCATGCTCCCCCTCCCCCTAATTCCTGGAGGTTGCATGTGCTTCTCATCCTGCCAGTGCATTGCATTTCTTGTTTTGCGATTACTTTTGTCTGTTGTCCCTCTGTCCTCAAAGATGATCACCGCACCTATGGCCCGAGGTGGGATGCAAATAAGACCACGGTTCCCGCCTACCACCGCTGTGTCTGCTACACCGCCAAGCTCCATTCCTTTGGGCGGACAGCAAATGCCACAGGTATTTACTGAGTCAAAGCACATTGTGTCAGGAATTGTGCAAAGCATTCAATACGTGATTGTATAGCACTTGCTTTCAAGCAAGGGGAAGTTCACTTTTTCATCAAACAACTAACTTTCTGGTGTTACTCAGGGTATTGGGTTGTTTAGCTTTTTTATGGATCCTTCTTCATTTTAAATAATAGGTTTTCTGAGAACTTAGGATGTCAAAGCATTTTTAAAGTGACATAGATCTTTATTTTAGCATTTAAAATGTTTCCATGTTCATAATTGATTCGAGTCTCAAATTAGAACTTTGTGGTTTCTGTTTAGTCTTTGTCCATACTCCGCAAGTGTACATTTATGAGAGTATTGCAAGTCAGTACTACAGTGTACTGGCTGAGTTGTCTGGGACCTTACTTACCATGTGTTCATGCTCTGTACAGGTGCTTCTTTCATTAATAGTAAACTTGGCTCATTTCAGATTGAGTAGCTTCTTGGCATGGTATCAGGGACCAAGAAAGATGGAGCAGTTCTTTCTTTCACAGTTGTGTAGGAGGAACTGCCAGAAGGATTCCACTTGTACCTGCATCAGAGAAGAACCTGTGTAGGCAGGCTGGTGGCATCTATTCAGGTGATGCTGGAAGATGTGTGAGGTCAGAGTACTGCATCTGCCTGGTGCAGGTCCGGATCTGCTAAAGACCTCACAGTCATGTTTTGCAAGCAAAA
>NW_009233744.1:24845-44463 GCF_000690835.1 Fulmarus glacialis | reverse complement strand
AATGGGGAGGACTGGAATGAAATAGAACTGAGTTCTTACCAGTAAGTCACAAAACGAGACTGTGCTCTGCAGAAGTTTGCTGAGGACTATGTGATTGGTGTTGGTTTAAATACGTATCGTATTATGATGGTGGAATAGCATTCAACTGCATTTTTCTATCTGTTATTCATGAACCTCATGTCCTGTTCTTCTAGACACTAATTTTCAAATTTAATACCAGGTGCAGTTTTAGCTTTTAATGCCACTGCCTTTTGTTTGTAGGGTTAATGAAAATTTCTTCACTCTTCGCATTTTTGTTTCCTTTGCAAGCTTGTCATAGGGCTGTGGAATGTCTGAAACTCTGCTTCCTAGTGCTGCTGCATCAAGTTTAGTAGGCACAGCCTTTTCTTCTCAGGAATTTGCTAAGCTAGATACAGTGACCAGAAAGATTCTGCAGACCTAGGCAAACACATCTGTTCTTGTTTCTGGTTTAAGATGGATGGTCATTTCAACCCAGGTCATTGTTTATATGTTAACTGAAATAAAATCCAGACATAGCTATTGAGTCAAAGGAGAATTTACTCTGAGCTTTATTTGCCGTAGCAGTCTGTATAGTCTGAGACAATCGTCTCCCGTATGAAGTATTCATGATATTTGGTTTGACGATGAGGCCTTCTGATCGATATTTAAGTATTAGATTGGCTTATATTTAATATTTCAGTCATAACAAAAGACCTCTAGTTTAAGCATTCAGTGCCATGGGCTCATCTTTTAGTGCTGTCATGTCTGTGGTTATTGAGGAGCTTTGATTTCTGACACCAAGTGAATTGGTCATCAAGGAGCGCTCTCAGTAGCATGCCAAGGGTTGTGAAAATTATGTAGAAGACTGAACAACTAGAGAAGGCAGAAGAAGAAAGGAAATTTCTTTATGAACAATGATTGGAGTGAAAACGGCTCCTAAGCAGGTGGTAGGGTGAGTGAGTGAGTGAGTCATGTTTTAATGGTGGTGGGAAGCATGTTTTTAAAGCCAGTCTGACATCGGCTCTGGATCAGCATGAATCTCTAGTGCTGACTGCCAAAACACTTTGTTCAGGTTCTAGGTGGATTAGAAATTAGAAATGTTGTCATTTATGTCTCTTAATTTCGTAAAATGCTTAAATAATATTGTCTGTTGGATATGTTTAACTTCCTTATCATCAGAGCCCTTGCAGCTGTTCACAATGGGAGTAATCTGGTTATTAATTACTCATTTAAGAGTCTGTCATCTCCTTGACTACACTATCAAAAGTCTTTTAAACTTGGTGATAGGTGATTCACAGTGTCTTCTCTCTTTAGAAAAGAATCTTGGTATTGCACTGAAGAATCTCTTTCAACAAAAGGACCAGATGTGATATCAATACTGTGTGGCTATTTATTTTTATCCCATATGACACAAATGGCAGTCTGCCCTTTTTTTATCACAAGGCTCAGTTGATTCTGCAGTGTTTTTGGTTTTTTTTGTCCGGTTGGGGTTTTTTTACTATTATGTTTTTTTCAGTCAGAAGAATATATTGACTGATACGGCATTGTATTCCACAATCTCCTGGTCTTTTGAATTGCCAAAGAATTAGAACTGACTTTTTTTTTCCTTAGCTGAAGTTTGTGCCTGAATAGTTACCAAACATGAACTAGAGTCAATGTTAGTGGCACTTTTTGAAGAGTTAAGAGAAGTTTCATATACCATATTTGGATTGGCTCAAGAAACCTGCTGATCTTAAAATTTTGAAAGATTAAACTGATCTAATACTTAGCTTTCCCTTTAGCAATTAGATAACTAATGTGCTAATACCAATCATTCTCTTGTATTTCTAGTGTCAAAACCTTCAAGTTCTGTCTACAAATTTATTGCAGTCTAAAATAGTATGAACTTCCAATTTATTGTTGGCACAGAAATCTTCAGCAAACAAAATATAGGAAAAAAAGTAAAACTGAGTTAATATTAAAATAAAGCAAGGCATACTGGCGTGACTGGGAATATGGAAATCTGTATCTGAACTTATTTGAAGCTCTGCAGAGTTTCCATTTTGTCACACAAAGCAGCATAAGGGTGAACTTTAAACCTAGTTTGCAACAAAGTAGACAAGACTATGCTTACTGGCTTAACATGTAAGTACAGTAGTATAAATGCTTTTTAGAGTTTTCCTTTAGACTAAAAGTGTTTCTCCTGTTCCTTGTTACTACCCATCACTTCCTTGTTGCAGTCTCCTTTTCCTTGCTGTTAGCTTCTGCGTATTGTACACTCTTGCTACTGGGAGCTTCTGAAAAACTCTCGCTAGCCTTATCTACTGAGTGCCGTTCCTTGCCTGAGACTCGGTTGTGGTTTAACCCCAGCCAGCAACTAAGCATCACACAGCTGCTCGCTCACTCCTCCCCAGGTGGGATGGGGGAGAGAATCAGAAGAGTAAAAATAAGGAAACTTGCGCGTTGAGATAAAGACAGTTTAATAGGTAAAGCAAAAGCTGCGCATGCAAGCAAAGCAAAGCAAGGAATTCATTCACTCCTTCCCATCGGCAGGCAGGTGTTCAGCCATCTCCAGGAAAGCAGGGCTCCATCATGTGTAACGGTTACTTGGGAAGACAAATGCCATCACTCCAAACGTCCCCCCCTTCCTTCCTTCTTCCCCCAGCTTTATACGCTGAGCATGACGTCATATGGTATGGAATATCCCTTTGGTCAGTTGGGGTCAGCTGTCCCAGCCATGTCCCCTCCCAACTTCCTGTGCACCCCCAGCCTACTCGCTGGTGGGGTGGGGTGAGGAGCAGGAAAGGCCTTGACTCTGTGTAAGCACTGCTCAGCAGTGATGAAAACATCCCTGTGTTATCAACACTGTTTTCAGCACAAATCCAAAACATAGCCCCGTATTAGCTACTATGAAGAAAATAACTCTATCCCAGCCAAAACCAGCACACTCAGCAATCTGGAGGTAGGCCTCGTAGCTAAGTTTATCTTAACTATTTAAGATAAATAGTTTTAGAGCTATTCTCTAAACACTAAGAATAGCTTTGATTTAGTGGATATTAAGTGGAAACTTCTGTCATGCAAGCCTAAATATCTTTTGGGCAAGACTTCAGCAAATTAGGGCTTGGTGTCATGATCAGGTCACTGTAGAGTTGTAGAGTAAATTCACGTTCAGTGGGCTGTAATAACTGTCCATGAATATGCTTGTAGATGCAGAAAATCTCATCCTGCAGTGAAAAAATATGTAGTTGCATTTGCTTATATATGTTGAAGATGAAGGGTATACAAATGGTCGGTAACCATGGCTTAACTCTGGAGTTAAATGAGGAGCTAAATGAGTTTAATGGAGTTAAAGCTTCAGAGGGAGGGTTTTTTTTGTCTTTTGGGTTTATCGGGTATTTTTGGGTTTTGTTTTTTTAAGCCCTCTTTTTAGTGGGAGTCAGCTGGAAAGAGCATTCCCTAGAAATTGGAATTTCATTAAATTGTTATAATCTTAATCCATATCCTGCAAACAATGTAAAAATCTAAAGCTGAAAGCGTCTTTAGATCTGTTCTATAGAAAGACATCTGAAATTATTATGAAGCAAATTAACTGCTTTCAAAGAGAAGTAAGGCAGTAAGTTCAGAATTGCATACTTCTGCGTGCATCTTTTTGAAAATGTCACAATTTTGCTTAATATTAGACATTAGCCATCGGTATTCTGAAATTAAGCTGGCAGAGAGCAAACCTGTTGTAAGAAGGAAAGCTGTTTGCCTATGCGTGTACCTAAATGAGAAGGGGTAATGCAAAAAAAGATACCAGAACTAATTCATTCTATGCTTATGTGCACAGTAGATGCTGCATGTTCTTTTCTTTGCTTTTCTGCAACATTTGTAAATTAATGTGAACGGACCTTCGTGTTGAAGTAGATACAAAAGCTTAAATCTGGCAAAAAATCCTAATGAAATCTTTCTTCTTCCTTCCCAAAACACAAGGATTTAAGTTTTCAGAAGTAATTTTATGTAACCAACTTGAGACACTTAAAAGGGGCCTGATTTTCAGGAAGTGATGAACCACTCAGAAGTGGTCTTAGTTTGACTTGATGAAAAATGGGTGCAGCATCCATATGGGTAAGTCCTAAATCACTTGCTGTTTAATAGAATGTTAAATAGAATTGTAAAAAAAAAAATCAGGGAGTGCTTTTTGCAGTGTTCATCCTAGATTCCTTCCAAACAGCGGTGAGATGCTTGGTTTCTGTGGGAGGCAGACTATCTTTTCAATCTCAGAAATGCTTTTCCAACTGTTGAGGAGACACATGCTGTTAAAGAATCCACCTCCTATGAAAAACAGTAAGCACAGGCTCAGTATATGTTGATTGTGGAGAAAAGGAAGATATAATAGCTGATTTAAAACATAGTTTCAGCCTCATGTGTTTTAGATATTATCTTTGTAGGGGAGGTTGTGAAGGTAATATGGTTATTGAAGATTAAAATAAAAATCATAGTATGTCAGGCTGCACTTGATTTTAAACTATGCTTTAATGGATGATAAACTAGTATCTTCAAGTTTAGTAGTTTTACATTTGCACCTAGCTGGGGATTGTTTGAGTTTGACCTCTTGCATAGCTGTAATGTGATATTCCAAGCAAAGCATTTCCTGTCGTATTCAGTGCATACATGCAAAAGTAGACCATGGAATACTTACTTTTTAATGCACTAAATATCGTGTCCTCTGGAAACAGTTGGATAATTTAGATGGATATTTAACGAGTCAGTGAAGGACAACACCAAATTGCAGTGCCCATGAAGTGTATGGGACTTGTGGATTACTGGGACCTTTGCTTAAAAATAGTTTAGACTGAGGGAAACAGAGTTGTTCATTCATAAAGGTGCTAATCAATGACTTACAGAATGGATGCATGGGTTACTGAGTCACAATATGTAGCCTCTGCGGGCTAATTCAGTTTATCTTTGTATGTACTTGCTTATAGCCTTAGGTCATAAGAACTCTGCGTGTGCCTTAAACAAACATGATCACTTAATATCTGCATTACTATACCATGCTCCTGGCCATGATACAGGTTTTTTTGTTTGATTTTAGTGATCAAGGGGAAAAACGTCCATTAGAACAAATGTGAGAAGTTGCTCTAATTTGGGCATCATCTGGCTCTGGCACTTCATAGTGTACAGAATAAACTTAGTTGTTACCCAGAGTTTGGTGCTGTTCTAGAAATGCTCTTACTCATCTTTTTGTCCTTCAGGCACACCTCATCATTCTCCAAAGGTCAGAAAGCTACTTCACTTTTTTCCATCCAGCCATTCAGTTTGGTGTGTTTCCATCTCCACCCAGATTTTCAAAGCTGAATATTTAAACAAGATGTTGGTGGTTTGGCTTGCTTAATTTTTTTTTCTCCCTTCCTCCTAAAGAAAACCAGTTGGGAAGCTACAGTCAAGTCTGACAGACCTTTTAAGACTGTAATTAAAATGTCAAAATAATGAGTGTTTTTTATGGCTGTTAATTCTCAAGTTAGAACTGTCTTTTCTTCCTGCTCTTCTTTACTCTAGTTCTAATAAATTACAGGTTTTTCAGATGGTACTTCTGACATTTTAATTGCAACATGATGGTTTGGGAAGTGAAAAACAATTATTATATGGTTATTCAAATTATGTGCAGTTTTAATGGTTATTTCTAGTAAAGTTGATATGAAGTACTGCCCTGGGAGCCTCAAGAGTGATACAGGTGGGACGGTCATTATGGGGGAGAACTAACACTTTCATTTCTTGTAGGCCTGAGGATACGCTTCTTTCTGTAGGTAAAGCCTTTTAGTTAGGTTCCCATCCTGTACTCCCTTTTGTTGTTATTGATCTTACCTTTTTCCACATTTCAGGTCAGCCAGAACAATATTACCATGATGTCATCCCCATCTCCTGTCCAACAAGCTCAAACACCCCAATCAATGCCGCCGCCACCACAGCCGCAGCCATCTCCTCAGCCAGGCCAGCCAACTTCTCAGCCAAATTCAAATGTCAGGTGAGCTAGACTGCAACTTTTGAGGATCTTTGTCAGTGCCGTAAAGGTGAGGTTTGCAGAAGCATTCAATATGTCTTACTCTGTTTCCACTGAAGTGAATGAATTTTAACATGAACTTCAGTGAGAGCACAGGTGGGATTGAAAACCCCCATTTTAAATAAAGCAGCTGTGTACGAAATCTTCACCGAGTCTCCTGGCAGAGCTACAGAGTGCCATAGAGATGCTTACTAAAAGCATATCTGCTCACAGGCTGATCATGCTTCCTTGTCAGATTCTGGCAGGTTTGATTTTATGCTTGTTTTTCAGCTCTGGCCCAGCTCCATCACCCAGCAGCTTTCTCCCCAGTCCGTCTCCACAACCATCCCAGAGCCCAGCAGCTGCACGAACACCTCAGAACTTCAGCGTCCCATCCCCAGGTCCTTTAAACACTCCAGGTAAATGATCGGAGAACTATATTGCACACCGTGAGTTGCGGTATGTTTTGGTAATAGTTCCCAGGAAACCTGTTATTGTTTGGCACGATGCAAACTTTGAAGAGCTCTACAAAGCAGCTAGCATTGCAAGTAATGAACATGTCACATGCACCACGTAACACAACATCATGGATATCTCAAATCAGAATCAACTGAAACCTCTTTTCTCATCACTCAACTATGTAATGGGTTTTTCTAACTTCCCCAATCTTTTGAAAAAAGAATGATACTTAACTTAGTGGAGCAAGTTTATAGAGGCATAATGATTCCTTGGTTCCATGCAGGAAGGAACCCTTAGCAACAGCATGCAATTGTAAAGGATTTACCACTTAATCACAGGTGGCAGGCTGCTTTGCTCCAAAACACCTTCCTAGGTGTACTCTGACACTTGTGCTCTTCTCTCTCCCAGATGTTATAAGCGGTTTCTGATACTGTGAATGGAAGTAACATACTGGCTCCTTCTCATACCAGTGTTGTGTGCTCTGCAGTTTGGAAAGCACCGTCTTAAGGAAAACTGCAGCAAATTCAGTGTGTTGATTTAATGTTTAATGCACCAGAGTGAAGGCAAAATGAGGAACTAGAAAATGGGTATATGAAACTTTGGACCTTTTCAGAAAAAAATTGTATCAAGTGGGAATTGCCGTTCTGTCCACAGAACACGTTATTTCTACACAAAAATTAGAGGGTTGGACAAGCACGTAAACTGTGGAGGGCATGCAGTTGTGGATTTGGATATTTGATGTGAGCTACACTTCGAGAATGCCACATTTCAGGTCTAGATTCTGAAATGTGAGAATGCTGTTCTGCAGTATCTTTTATCATCCCTATGACATGCAGTCTTTACTTCTTGCCAGGAAATCCAAATTCTGTCATGAGTCCAGCCAGTTCTAGCCAGTCAGAGGAGCAACAGTATCTGGAGAAACTCAAACAGCTATCAAAATACATTGAGCCACTCCGGAGGATGATCAATAAAATAGATAAAAATGAAGGTGAGATTCCCTGTATTTAGTCATGCATTTCTCGCTGTCAACTTCATCTTCTGATGAAAGAAGCAGCACCTTTTCCTTTTGTGATGGTTTCTATTCCAGGGATTAAAAATGACAGTGAAAGTTAGTTGCTCTTTCTTGCCTATGACTGTAAAGATTTTACTGTGAAGGCTGGGTAAAATCCTCCTCATTAAATTCCCATCAGTTTTCCTTTACTTCTGATGTTTTTGAGACACATAGAGCTTATGCAATGGATATACTTACGATTAGATGAAAGATCTTTGATCCTCACTACTTTCTTCAGTGTTGGCTCATGTTTTCACTTTTAACAGTATACTGTATTTCTGTCTGCAAGTATGGAAGCTATTCTTGTAGTCAGTGTTTGTGTTTCTCATGTTATTTCAGATAGGAAGAAGGACCTGAGTAAAATGAAGAGTCTCTTAGATATCCTGACTGACCCTTCAAAACGGTAACTTTTTCCTTTTGGCTGGACATCAGGTTCACCAGCTTTCCAGAAGTTTGTTTTTTAGCATTCAGCCATGTTGGCATTGAAGCTGTCTGTGGGGCTCAGATAGCAGAAACACTTTGGCCAAGGTGACCATTTTGTGGTGATGAAATTTCTCCTTCTCTGCAGGTGCCCTCTAAAGACACTGCAGAAATGCGAAATTGCTCTGGAGAAGCTGAAAAACGATATGGCTGTGGTACGTAATGCTTTGCTCTAGTAAGAGATAAGCAATTCGTTCCGAAAGGTCTTATGATTTGGCAAGATAATTTTTTGCATTTCTTGTTGCTCATGCTGTTAAGACTTCAAGTGAGGTTGGACAAAATAAGAAAACAGGAAAAAAATAGGCGAGCATTTACTTCATGTAAGTCACCTATATGTATCTTTTAACTGAACTTTCAAATTCTTGTGCTTTGTGCAAAGACTTGAGTAATTCTATGAACTTTTGCAGCTGATTTCAGCAGAGACTTCCTAAATGAAAGCTGCGGACGGCTTTTTTTTTTTTTTTTCTTAATGTTACTGTATGCAGTTTTGAGAATCCTTTGTGTTTCATGCATTGGAAGTTTACTGCTATAAAATTTTGCAGAATCAATAGTAGAGATTTCTTTTTTGGTGATGATTGAAAGAAAAGGGGCTTCTCTTGTGTTCTAGCCTACTCCACCGCCTCCCCCAGTGCCCCCCACCAAACAGCAGTACTTGTGTCAGCCACTTTTGGATGCTGTTTTGGCCAACATCCGTTCACCAGTCTTCAACCATTCCCTTTACCGTACATTTATGCCAGCTATGACTGCAATTCATGGACCACCAATCACGTATGTATCATTGACCTGGTGTCTGTCTTAAATGTTCATTATTTAAGGATATAATATTTATTTGTAGAAACTATTAAACAAATAGGTTTATGGATGGGTGTGAGTTACATCTTTCCTTTTTACACCTGTAAAATATTTGACAAATGAGGTGTTGGCATAACATTTTCACCTAGTCTTTTCGTGGACTGTATTTTACATAGGACCCCAGTTCCTTCCCCTCGAAAACGGAAGTATGAAGAGGATGAAAGACAGACCATACCAAATGTCTTACAAGGGGAAGTTGCAAGATTAAATCCTAAATTCCTGGTGAACCTGGACCCTTCCCACTGCAGTAATAATGGCACAGTTCATCTCATATGCAAGCTAGGTAAGCAAGAAGAAACTAAAGGCTGAATTCAGAAATAAGTGCTGAGCTTGACTGTAGAAAGTTAAAGAGTTTATTGCTAACAGTCTTGAATCTTGCCAACCTGTAACTTCTGCACAAAGTCTGTACTTACCAGATCCATAGCACTGCTTAATCATGACATTCTACACAGTCTGCTTCAGGGTACACCTGGAGATTTCATTCACACTGATTGATCCTTTCTTTGCACTGAAGTTGCAATGAGTAATCTCATTTAATGTCTAGAAAATTACTTGTTGCTAGCAACAATCTTGATTCCTGATTTGACCTGTACTGATATGTGAGAATTGTTCTGCCTCCAACAACTAGGACAGAGCTGGAGAAATGTTGAGTTAATTTTTGGGAGGGTCTATTTCAATTTGTACTAATGATCACTGACAATGGTGTATGTTCAAAAAAGAAATTCAGATTGCATCTCTTTTTTTCGTCTCAGCTGAATAATCATAAAGCGTTAATAGTCTATTAACTTGTTTTGCTCTTGGATTCCAACGCGGAGAATAGATTCTTTCCTCCTCGCCTTTGTTTGTGAAATCTGAATTGTTTTTGTCATGAATATTAGTACATAAGGCACTTAATTTTAAAAAATGAGGTGTCTAACTTAGTGAAGTTCAGCTGATGGTGAGATTGGTCAGGTGCAGAAATGTATAAGAGATGGAGCTGTGTTTGCCAGGATTTTCTTCCAAGAATTTAAGTGTTGTTAAAGTGAGCAATGAGATTGCCTTCCAATAAAAATGGAGATGTACAGCCTGGTTCCTCCTTGGGGTTCAGAGGCTAGAAACCAAGCTGAATTGTGCACAAAACCCCCCTCCGTCCAGCAAGGAATCCTTTGTTCTGATGGGAAATGTGTTTGTATTCTAGATGACAAGAATCTTCCAAATGTCCCACCACTACAGCTCAGCGTTCCAGCGGACTATCCAGATCAGAGCCCTCTGTGGATAAAAAATCCTAGACAGTATGGTATGAGGATGCTAGCATGACATTTGTTGGGCATGTGTATGTGGTAATAGTGGGGAAATGTGAACATTTAATATTAGTCTTTTTTGAAAATTATTTTGTTAGATTTTATTTATTTTATTTTTATTATAACTCCGTTTATCTGTTATCTTTTTTTCCAGCAGCCAATCCCTTTTTGCAGTCGGTGTATCGGTATATGACTTCAAAACTATTGCAACTTCCAGACAAGCATTCAGTCACAGCACTCTTAAACACCTGGGCACAAAGTATTCGTCAGGCCTGCCTCTCTGCTGCATAACATCTCACTTTCTAAATTGTGAAGCAAGAAAGAAGGTCTCGACAGCTGGCCTCTTCCACATGCCACTGGAAAATCACAGGCATTTTGGGGAGGGTACTTCAGAAGAAAGAAGCCTTATGTTGTTTTGTTTCTAGGTATCAGGTTCAGTAGAGAACCTGATGTTAGACTTTGCTTTCATGCTTTTTATCTTCTGCCTCTATGGACTTTTGCCAGCATTTTCAAATATACAAAACGTGTATATATGGTTCTTGAGACTGTATTAGGATGAGTTTTTATTGTCTTCTTAGAGAAGAAATTATTTGTGGACTTCCATCAGGGAGTCTGGTATAAGAGGGAGCAGGGAGAGAACGTCCTAATTTGCTTCAAAGTTTGCTCAGTGCCAGTATTCCCTTCACACTGTATGTGTTGTGACCTGATACTGCCCCAGAAATAAATTAGCTGCAACTAGAATGTGCTTGCAAATTTCTCAGTGGTTGCAGGAATCGTTTTGCCCGTTAGCTTTGCCCAGAGACGGGATAAATTACAGCTTTTTAAGGCATCTCTCAAATCTGTGAGATAAATCTGGATAATTATACTTGGGGGTGGGGAACCAATAGAGCAAAAAAATGTATTTTATAGTTTATTTTAAAAACGACTTTGTATAAATGGTTTTTGGTTAGCATGGACCACATGTTTCTTACTCCAAAACAGTGAGGTGATGAGAAAGGAGAGATATTAACGTGCACACTGACTTCCTCTATAAAATCAGTAAATGTGTACATAAAGGTGGGGGGAAAAAACGCAACGGTATAAAGCCCTAGTTACACAAATCAATCCAGCAGGCTTGTAGCTACATTTTTTTCTTTTATTAAGGGTCTCTGAGGCGTCTGGCTTCCTTTGGGAGTTGATGCAGTTCAGTGAAAATGCTTCTATGCTACATCAGTTTCTTCAAAAAGAAAAGGAAAAAACCAACATAGCTCAGGAGTAGAACTGACAACTAATATTTCGTGCCTTGAGCAATGATGGGCACTGAAGTCAGTCATCAGCTGCCTTATTGTTGGGCACTTCTAATGAAAACATTTCCCATGAGTAACTCTAATTTCATGCATAGTGTGATTGTTTTATTTTCCCCATGCTTATAAGTTGCTCACTCTTAATTTTCTGGTGCAGAAGTTCAAATTTCAGATGTTCCCATTATATCCTGCTCCATCTCCCCGTGTTGTGCAGCAAACCTTAAAGAGTAGCTGGGCTCTTTTACAGTAGTGTCAAGAAATTGCTATGACCTTTGTAAATCTGTGTGGTGTCATCAGTTTTAGGATGTTTTTAAATGTGGGTACTTAGTAAGCACTGACTGAGGCAGCAGAATGCTATCAGTATTTTGTACATGAACTAATGCATTATCTGTTTGTTTCTATTGTAATAAATTTATTATTATTCCTGTGTTGGATGCTAACATTATACTGCTCTTCCCATGTTGATCCTTAGAAACCAGTTCTGTTGTGTTCATTGGATGATGGTCACTTTGTTCTATGGTAAGTGAAAACTCATACTCTTTGAAGGTCAAGGGAGGAAGTCATAAATGGCTCTCCATCCCATGCAACAGTATCTTTAGTGTCCTCATAGCGAATTGGAAGACCTGGGCAAGAGATTAGTAATGGTATCTACAAATGAAAGATGGTAGGTTTTTAACCGGTACTGTTACGTGGCTGACTCTTGCCTTAGGGCAAAAGAACCAGCGGCACCAATACAGTTTGTAGTACATAATTAAGTCATAACCCAAGAAATGAGGATAGAAACAGGTGGGATTTTTAGAGATACTGCTAGGGTCTAACACTGAGACATGTATAGCGTTTATTTCTTAACAATTTAGTTAAAACATATCTGGAAATAGATGCAAAACATGCATGACCCTCAGGTTTACAGTAACTTTCCTAGTGCAGTTTTCGGAGCTGTCACTGCAGTACCTTTCAGTTTTCCTGCAACCAAGACGTAATGAGATGTTAGACTAAGAGGGTGGGGACATACAGCAACTTCTCAGTTGGGAAATAAATCATGAAAACTGGAAGTGGGTCAGGTACCCACAACATGTCAAATTAATAGCTGTGTATCAATATAGCTGCCTTCCTTTTCTGTTGATGGGCAAACTGTCATAAACTGCTTATAGATCTTGCTAAAAAAAAAAAATACAAGCTTACTCCCAAATCCTTGGAAAGATGCACCAAAGTGGGAGTAAGTTAGTATTAGTCTAGGTACTTTACCAGCTGTTGGGGCATTAAAAGTGAATTCAGAAAATGCCCCTGTTATACAAAATTCAGGGCTTCATGTCTTTCAGAAATGCACAAATCTGTTACAAAATCAGAAATCTGCAAGTTTGATACTTTCCTTTCTTGATGGCATACAAAATTAATTCATAATCAGCTTTTACTTGAAATGAAGTGTCAATAGCAGCTGAAGAATCTATCATGAAACTTCGATGTAAATGTTCTAAATAAGGAAACGAGAATGAAGAGTAAGAGTGTTGAATTAAAGCGCAGTTCAATGAAGATGGCTTCTTTGAATAGCCTGAGTTCCTCCTCTGTCTCTTAACAAAGCTGTTCACTAGTGTTTGTTTCTGTGGTGGCAAAACTGCCTTTTTTTAATAACAGGCACTGGTGTGGCAATCAGACTGCAGAGAGGAATACAGCAAAACAATGTTACTGTGATTACTTGAAACCATTTCTTTTTCAATTAGGAAAGATACTGGGTTAGGATTACTGCCCTACTGGTGAGCTCAGTGATTGTGTGATGGACTGTCCTGTCTGGCTGATGAGACTTTAAACTTCAGTAAGAACTTTTTTCCCCCAAAGTTTTAGTATTTTGAATGAATTGCTGTTTTTTTTCACAGAACAAGGATATTGTGTGATTGGCTGTTCTTCTGTTTTTTTCCAAACTCATTATCTGAGGAATAGCTTTTCTGTGTTAAAGTCTGGCTTTGTATTTTTGCTATATGAGCTACCCTGACATTGTCTAGCATGGCCAGGCAGCAGGTGCATCAGTAACTGCCGAACCTAGCACAACACATCCTGCCTTTTGGCTCCCCAGGGCTGCTCGTTCCTGCTAGGCTCTCGAGACTGGATGCTTAAGGGCAGAATGTGGGGAAAATATTCTTGCAGGCACCCCTTTTGGGAATTATTGTGCTAATGAATACATCTTCCTGTTTTGAAGCACCATGCCTTTGTTTTCTGGACTCATCCTTTTCCCAGTACACTACTGAAAATATTTATGCCTTACATTAATGTACTATAGTTATCTTACAGGATATGATGATGCTTAAATTTAGGAAAGTATATTTTTCTCCATCTTCCAAAACTATTGACTCCCACTAGAATGTAACG
Source organism: Fulmarus glacialis (assembly GCF_000690835.1). NCBI lineage: Eukaryota > Metazoa > Chordata > Aves > Procellariiformes > Procellariidae > Fulmarus > Fulmarus glacialis. Next base: position 30,696 of record NW_009233744.1, on the reverse strand, counting down.
TTAAAACTGCTCTGACCTGGTCCATTCTGCGCAAAGGAAAAGGGATTTTCACTTGTAGATCATTTTTTATGGGCCAAATTTGACCATAAAAGGCATGTACTAGAGAGCCAATACAGCTAATACTGACAATGTGAGCTAATATAACTGATTTGCATATCAGTGGACTAAATTAAAAGAATTCTTTGATTCCATTCTGATACCTTCTAAAGAGACTTGTATTACCATATCTCATCTCTCTGTTTCTCACCTGTATGAGATCTGTGAGGTTTTTTTGAGAGTATCGTCTCATACGGACAGCACCTTAAAGTACCAAATATTTGAGAGGGGCTATAGGAAGCAGTGCAGTTCCTGTCATTTGAGCCTTCTGTATAAATATTTGAGAAAGAGTCAGTCAAACTCTAAATAGCCAGTGTCTTCACAAAGTGATTCCATCTTTGGAACAACCCACTTAAAGAAATGGTATAAGACATTCCTTACTCTAATTGCATCTTTAAAAGAACTGCAGATCTATTGCTAAAACTGGTTGTGTAAGATGAGCAAGTCCTTTCTGGCTGGAGGAGAGAGTAAGAGTGAAGGGCCCTAACTAACTGTTCTTGGCCGTTTTTTTTTGTTCTGTGTTACTTACTGTCATGTCTGTTTAGGCAGCAATCGCCTATCTTGCAGATTGTCATATCAATTAGCGCTTGGATATGGGCTCTGTCATACTAAAGAATGTGCTAAAATAAACAACCTTCTGATTCTCTGGGAAATGCTTTCCAGTTGAGGGGACTGACCTCCAACTTGAACCTGATCAATTTTTTAGCCTTTTATTCCTCAATGCATTGTTTTCTAACAGCAGTAGCCTTGAAAAATTATTTAAGAGAATGAGTGATAACTATGTATGTTAATCTTCATCTGAAGACAAGTGTCTATTCTTCATTGGTTTAGGGCTATGAAGAATATGAGGAGCAGCCTTAAAACAGAAGAATGGTTTGTGTTTAAAACTTGCTCTGTGTGTGCAGGTATATAATATAAACAAAATTAAGATACAACAATGCTTGAAACCTGACATGGCAGTAATAGTGTTGCTTGCTGGGCAGTGTGAATGACAGGATACCCAGACCATAGTTTTTGTGTTGTGTCGTGTTTGTGTCCCATCCCCCCACCCCGCCCCCCAAACGCCATCCTTTACAGAAGTGTTTTCTAGATTCAGAAGTTCCAGATGGCCTTTACCTATAGAACTTGCACCTCTGACTTCCACTTAACTTCCTGCAAACTTATTGGGAGGAAAACTAATAAAAATATCTTTAAAAAGGAAGATTTTCAGAGTACCACATAAGCTATTCTAAATTGGTTCAAGAATATTAGACAGATTTCTAGAGGCATTTCATTACCTGATTTGACAAATTAGTAGTCTCCTGGAACGTTTTTGTTCTTGTGGATGTCTTCCAAATATTATTTCAGCTGCACTGAGAAAGAGAGAGAACTTACCTTTCTGCTGTTTTTCCAGAAAACTTATTATTCACCGTAAACAATGTGAGTTTTGTAGGCTCCATGAATTAGTAGCAGTCCAAATTTAGCTTTGTATGTGTTTCTAAATGGTTCACTTTGATGTCAGTATGATTAGTAAAATGTGTATGATAATACAAATGGTAATAAGGCCACATAACAAAATGATAAAATGTCTTGTCTGATGACCAATTTCTGATATTTCTGCTAACCAAAGGTAAGCCATGCCTTTTTTAGCAGTCTTACATGCTAAACAGTGATTTGAACTGGTCATTGGAGAAGATGAGGTAGAAATTTTGTTATCTGCAGAAAAAAGAGAGAAATGATGACCTAAGTCCTATGACTGCAGAGCTGGTTATGGGAGTAGTCTGGAGTGGCGGTTTAAGCAAACAAGTTTGCAAAGCCAAGGCCCTCAAGTATCAAATTGCTCAAATCAAACTTGCAGTAGGACAATTATCTACAGCATCACAGCAGGACAATGACTAGTAAATAGGAAATATCTTCTCTTACACTTGGGTGGAACATGGTGAGATGCAACCCTTGTGCAGCTCTAATGCTCAAGCAAATTGGTGGATTTGTTAGCAAAAGCTGGTTGTTGCAGGCTTACTTTCATGATACTGAATGCTTTGGTTCCTACAGCATAGTTTTGGATGTTTATTTACATTTGGCTTATAGCTGTTTTCTTACTGAACCTCATTTCACTTTGATTAGTTCTCTCTCCCATGTGCACTACCATGGCATATTTTTAGTGTGGACAAAATGGTTGTTATTTTCCTGAGTTGCCTTTGGAAGCTGATCTGATCAGGATTCCTCTTTGTGGCATCTCTTGGTGTATTGCCCCAAGGAACATTTGTTGTGAATAAAAAAGTAGCTTGGAGAATGGAAATTGCAGGAAGGGGTGAGAGTGAACACAGGAACAGAAATATACATGGAGCTGTGCCTGCTGTTTGCCAGTTTGCCATACTCTGAGGGCAGAAACAGGCTGGTGGGGAAAGCCCCTTAGTCCCAGGGAAACAAGGATGTTTTTAAATCACAAAACAGGCTGTGAAAACACCTGCTTTTTATTGTTTAGTACCTTAGGTTGTGCCATTTTGTTAATAAGACACTTGACTGAGATCCCCACCCTTGACTAAAGACATTTTGAGGGATGGATTTTTTTCAGTTTCTGAAGGTGTTCCCTCCAGAAACCTGACATACCTTTTACTGAGGAACTCTCTTTTTAGTCAAATGTTTGACTCCTGTGTCATCGTGGCAGGTAAGTATTGTGATGATAAGCTGGGGATATAACATGAAGGTATCTAACATGGAGATGCACGTGACTTCATTTAAAAAAAAAAAAAAGTTGACCTTTTATATAGTAGTATCATGGAAGTTGTTAGCATATAAGCTTGCTTCTAGAGGACAGCACTAAATATTTCTACCACTGTAACGTTAAATAAAATCCACCCCCCAACATTCTCAGCACTGTGTTTGGCTTATGTTTCAGAACTTCAGATTCTTGTATTAACCAACAGCAGAGCTTTTAATAAACAAACAAACAAAAAACCAAACAAACAAAAAAACCAAAACAACCCCAAAAACCCATGACCTGGGAGGTGGTAACCTAGAAGGGGACCCCGTTACTCTCTAGAACTTTGGAAAAAAGTAAGCATAACTTTTGCCTTCTGTGTGTGAACAAAATCCTCCTAGTTATAGCTTAGGCTGAGTAAAGTGCCTGACAGCATATCTGCCAGCAGCTTGGTGTGAGGAATAAAATGTTTTGCTAAAAATGCTGTACTGCAGCAGGAGGCAGTACAGAAATACTGCATTCCCCTTTCCTTTTCCCTGTGCTTCCAACCAGTATAGGTAAATGTGGAGAAGGATTGCGGAGTTGGGAGTTTTGGCCAAGATAAGATAGAACTTCGGCCTGTGCGCTGAGAACTAGCAGACACCTGAGATAAGACCTGAACACCCGGCTTAGTTGTCTCCTCTGTAAGGAAGCTGAAAACATCAAGAGAATCACGTAACTGGTTAACCGTGAGAATAAGCGGATCTGAGAGCAGATGTGTGGATCGTTGCCAAAAGGATGAGAGACTGTTTTTCTTAGTTAATAAGGGATACGAGTCGGGTGATGATTGGGGGAGGCAGTGGGGCCTCTCCGTTATGGTAAAGGATATATTCTCCTGTATTGTAACAATAAACGATTTTGTGCATGTGTATGATTCTGTTCACATATATGTGAGGGTCTGTGCAATCATACACCACAAATGGCGCCCAACTCGGGTTTCGAAAGAATAAAACATGAAAAAAAGAAGACGACCTGAAGGAAGAAGGTCTTGAAGAAAGGAAATAGAAATATCCGGTGGTGTACCCCTGTTGAGCTGGACGGAGGGTAGACAAAGGATCAACATATCGAGCTCGATTCATCACCGGTCGCAGGATGATTCAGGTGAGCAGCCGCGGGGAAGTTATATGAACTTTATGCATTAGTCATGGGGCAGTCGGCATCTAAGACACAGAAGCTTCAACTTGAAATATTTCAACGTATTTTAAAGGAACAAGGTTTTAAGGGCGCTCCAATACAATTGGTGAGACTTCTTGTGTGGGTCCGAGAACATTGTCCTTGGTTTCCTTCGGAGGGACCCATAGGGTGTTATGATTTAGCCCCATGGCAAAAGGTGGGAGAAGAACTGCAGACGAGGAAAACCTTGCAATTAGAAGTTCCAGAAGAAATATTGATTACCCGGCGAGTTGTATATACAGCTCTGCAGAAGTTGTGCCCTGCAGAGCAGGTGTTGCAAAATGTAACAGATTCAGCAATAACAGAGGGAGAATCAAAAGAGAGGGAAGATTCGTTTGAACTATTGGCTCCTAATGAAACTGTAATGCCTCAGGCAGAGCCTGATTATGCAGGAGTGGCGGAGCCCCCGGCTCTGAAGGATGATACGGGGCCAGACCATCCCTTTGGCACGGGCTCGGTAGACCCCGAACGAGAGCCTGATTTATACCCTCCACTCACGCCAGTTAAAGCAATGGCTGCATCCGCACCAACAGCGGATGAAATTTTACAACAGAGACAAAAGACACTTTCTCGGTCGTCTATTGTAAAACCACTACCATCCGTGCCCCCGCTCCCGATGTATCAGCCTGTGAGCACGGCAGCGCCAGTGTCCAATTTTCAGCGAGGGCTGTCCCTTGAAAAGTGTCGCATGGAGGCATTGAAAAAGGGGGACATAACACTTCTCCAGGCAATGTGTGTAACTTATCGACCGGGCACGGCTCCAGAGTACGCTCGTTTACCATATGAGGTGATTAAGGAGTTGCGCAAATCGATAAAGGAGTACAGGTTACAGGCTTCATTTACTATGAACTTACTGCAAGTTATAGGGGAATCGTATACAATGACTCCTTTAGATTGGAAATCAATACTACGCCTTGTTTTGTCAGCGGTGCAGTATTCTGTGTGGTTTTCTGAGTATCATGAACCTGTTCTTGTGAATGTAGTGGACAATTTGGACAATTTGCAACTACCCTATGGGCAAGATGAAACGTTAGGTGAAGAGAATTGGGCGTCACCTGCTGCACAAGCCACCTTACCCCATGAAGTGCTTATACGAGGGAGCGGGCAGCCGGGAGGAGCCGGCCGAAGCATGCAGTTCTGGGAGAGCCGAGTCAGTTCTCAGCCATTTTGAGCTGCCCTGCTGGAGAACGGAGATCGGAAATCATCATTTGCTATGATCCGGCAAGGGGTGCAGGAACCCTATGTGCAATTTTTAGATTGATTACAAACTGCTATACAGCGTCAGATAGAGTCTCCTGAAGCCGCCGAGTTGTTGCTTTTTCAGCTTGCAATTGAGAATGCTAATTCTGATTGTAGGAAGGCCATAGACCCTGTTCAGAATTGGGCAAAGACTTTAACTGATTTGGTCAGAGCTTGTCAAAATGTGGGGTCAGAACAGTTTAAAGCGGAGATATTAGCAGCGGCGTTGGCTCAACAACTAACGGTGGCTTTAGTGGTGACTGTGTTTTGCATGTGGCCAGGAAGGTCATATTAAAAAAGATTGCCCCAAAGCAAGTCGAGGAACAAAGGGCCAAATTAAAGGTCCCACTCAACTGTGTCCTCGTTGTCAGAAGGCATATCACTGGGGTAACCAATGTCGATCCATATTTGATAAGGATGGTAACCCGCTCCCAGGACTGATGCAGGGAAACGGGAGGAGGGGCACGAGGTCCGGCGCCCTGAGAACCTTCAACAGGACCCCGATTTCAGGGCTCAAGCCTCAACCTGGGCGGTGAATTTGCACGAAGTAAATGTGAACAATTGCCAACCGTCCATGCCCTTAAGCCAGCAATGCCCGGAAGCGCCGGGTTGGATCTGGCAACC
>NW_009233744.1:10095-24797 GCF_000690835.1 Fulmarus glacialis | reverse complement strand
TAACATGCTCCCCACTGGAGTGTACGCGGGCAGGTTTTGTGCCTTGTTGATAGGACGTTCCTCAACCTCCAAGGCAGGACTTTTTGTTCTTCCTGGGGTGATTGATACTGATTATACTGGGGAAATTAAAATTATGGCTTGAACTCCTACTTCTCCGTGTACTATTCCCGCAGGGGAGCGTATTGCTCAGCTAATTTTGTTACCTAACGTTCAAAGGGAGAAGGGAGATCCTGTATCAGGCCAGCAGAGGGGGTCAGCAGGATTTGGAAGCACAGGTCTGCCTCGGATATTCTGGACTCAAAAGATAACTACGAGTCAGCCTATGTTGATGTGTAAAGTAAATGGCCATGCTTTTACTGGACTGGTAGATACGGGTCTGGACTGGTAGATACAGGGGTGGATGTCTTGATAATTCAGAAATCTGAATGGCCCTCTGATTGGCCATTAGTACGAGTTCTTGCTGTGGTTACCGGAGTCGGTGGTACCCAAATACCATGGCAGAGCTTGCATTCTTTACTGGTGGAAGGCCCGGAAAATAAACGTGCCATGCTGAAACCCTATGGTTTAAATGTCCCATGTACCCTATGACATTGAAATGTAGCACTCACGACCCATTTTTAAGGAAGGCCACTGAAGTACAGCCGTGCCTGAAGCGGACTTGGCCTACAGACAAGCCAGTGTGGGTTGATCAGTGGCCTTTGAAGGGGGAGCGGCTAGAAAAAGCTTGGGAATTAGTACAAGAGCAATTACAATTAGGACACCTTGTGCTGTCCACCAGTCCTTGGAACACGCCTATTTTTGTCATACCTAAAAAATCAGGGAAATGGAGATTGTTACAAGATTTGAGAGCTATTAATGCCATTATGGTATCCATGGGGGCATTACAGCCCGGGACCCCAAATCCTACCATGATTCCTGATGATTGGCATTTAAAAGTTATTGATCTCAAAGACTGCTTTTTTACAATTTATCTACACCCAGAAGATTGTGTTCGGTTTGCCTTTTCCGTTCCTACAATTAATAATGATCGACCTTTGCAACTGTTCCATTGAGTTGTTTTACCTCAAGGCATGAAGAATAGTCCTACCATTTGTCAAATAGGGGTGGGAGAGGCACTTTTGTCAATCCATAAATGGTATAAGAATATTGTATTGTATCATTATATGGATGATATCTTGTTGGCAGCTGAGACAGAATCATACCTCTCTCAAATCTTTGAGTGTTTGTCCACAGAATTGCATCGATACAGATTTCAGATAGCAGCAGAGAAGGTACAATCAGTTTCTCCTTGGAAATATCTAGGCTGGAAACTCTTCGAGTCGCGTGTGTGTCCGCAAGCCTTGCGGCTTGCTACCTACTGTAAGTACTCTGAATGATTTACAGAAGTTGTTGGGCACAATCAATCGGGTGCAACCTCTATTGGGAATTGCTACCCATGAACTGTCACCTCTGTTCTCGTTGCTAAAAGGGAATCCGGATTTGGCGTCCTCCAGATCTCTTTCAAAATCAGCCCAAGAAGCATTGCAACAGGTAATGGATAAAATTAATGATACCTTCGCACATCGAATCCGGCTATCGTTGCCAGTTCGATTGTTCCTTATTTACCATTCTTTTCAACCGTTTGCCTTACTGGGACAATGGGGTAATAGGGTACAAAGTGAAAAGGATGTCTTACTCATTCTGGAATGGCTGTTTTTACCTCACTCCTTTAGTAAGACATTGACCACTGCAATTGAAATGATCTCTCGTTTGATATCACAAGGTCGACTACGATGTCAACAATTGACAGGTCGAGATCCAGATGTTATGCATTTGTCTTTCACACGAGATGAACTTTGGACATTATTACAAAACAGCCTGAGTTTTCAGATTGCAATGGCGGATTACGTTAATTCCATAGAACACAACTTGCCACGCCATCGACTTTTGAATTCCTTACAGTCTCTACCACTACAGCCACGCATACTATTAAGCTCTGTGCCTATACCACAGGCGCAAACTGTTTTCATTGATGGATCTGGAAAAACAGGTAAAGCTGTAGTGGTGTGAAAGACGCCGGGAGGACGGTAAACGTCTGAAGACCAAGTGGAGGAGGCAGATCAGGCCTCCTGGTCTTCAGATGTTACTTGTCTACCTGGATCTATGCAGGTAGTTGAATTAGCAGCTGCTGCTGTTCGCGCTTTTGAATTGTTCTCTCAAATACCACTTAATGAGTCGCAGACTCAGCTTATGTCACAGCACATAGAGACTGCATTTATTCGGGAAGTAGATAATAAGCAACTATTTTCTTTGCTAATACAGTTAGCACAGCTGCTGCGTGTTAGACGACTTCCATATTTTATTATGCATATCCGATCTTATACTAGTTTACCAGGGCCGCTCATTTCTGGTAATGCTGCTGCGGATGCACTCACTCTGATGGCAGTCCTGCCTCGCCGTTTGGAACAAGCCAAATTATCCCATGAATTTTTTCATCAGAATGCTCGCTCCTTACGGAAGCAGTTTTCTCTTATAGCTGAACAGGCCCAGGACATCGTTCGTGCTTGCTCGGATTGTCAGCGGCTCACGCCATTGCCAGTAGTATCTGCTGTGAATCCCAGGGGACTGACTTCCAATGCACTATGGCAGATGGACGTCACTCATGTTTCCTCTTTTGGTCATTTGCGCTTTGTCCATGTGTCTGTTGATACCTTTTCTGGGTTTTTGGTCACAACGGCTCATACGGGTGAATGTGCTCTTGATGTTATCAAGTATCTTCTTTGATGATTTGTGCTATTGGGGCTCCCCCATAAACTAAAAACAGATAATGGACCTGCCTATGTTTCTAAACGGTTGTTATTATTCCTACAGGCATGGGGCGTGTACCATGTTACGGGTATTCCGCATTCACCCACAGGTCAAGTAATTGTGGAACGTGCTCACCCTTCCTTAAAGCTGATTCTTGATAAACAAAAAAGGGGGAATCCACTGGGAACTACGCCTCAGGAGATGTTAGATAAAGCCACTTATGTATTAAATTTTTTAAATTTGTCAGGGTCAAGGCAGCAATATAATTTGGCTAACTGAAGTGTACCCGAAGGGATTTTATAAACATTTAGAATCAGGTCTATGGAAAGGTCCAGTTCCCTTGCTTACCTGGGGACGGGGATACGCTTGTGTTTCTCTTCCTACAGGCCCATATTGGGTCCCTGCGAAGAATGTCAAGGCAGCGCAGGTGTTGGCAGATGGCCCAGAAAAAGGACCCGAGGAGGAACAATGAGAGGATGCTGCTCCTACGACAGTTCGGTAATGCAGTCAGGTCAACATTAGTAATATGGTCTACAGTGCTGTTTTCTGTTCAATCTTGTCCCACGATGATGTTATGGGGAATTGGCACTACCATGATGTTTCAGCCTGTGGGAGCTCACGTTTATTGGGCACATGTGGTGGACCCTCCTTTTTTCCGACCTTTGATGTGGTGGGACGCGTCGTTGCCAATTAGCAATAGTGATACTTTATGGTCAGGTGGTATTTAGATGCTATTGATAGTGATACATTAAGTGGTGACTCTGTTCCTGATTTTCCACAATGCGTTCTGCGTATATTTTCTGCAATGCGTTCTGCACAAACTCTCATCGATCACACAATTTGGCTGGAAGCCATGCTTGGGAGAACGGCCTCGAGAACAAAATTTAACCGTTGGTCGTATTATAGATTGGGGTCCTTATGGGTCATTTTGGGACACATCGTTGAATCAATCTGTTTTGCCTTTTCAGAAAGCCAGTCATTCAACAGTCTGGCACAATGGCAGGTCCGCAGGACCCATCCTGCAGATGGAGTATAATGGTTCATTTTCTCCTCCACAACTGAAAGTGTGGCGTTTAGCTTTGCTCCTTTTTACAAGGCAACTATCTCAAGTATGGATTGTCAACAAAACACAAGCTAATCTGGATACAATACATGAAATTAATGTGACTGTATGTACTACTCATCCTTATCTTTTTGCTATGACTTCGCATGTAAACATTATTCAATGTAATCACTCCTTTTGTATTCAGCTTTATTCTCCTTCTTTTAGAAGTTGTATATCTAAACAGGATTTTAATGAAACTGCTTATTTTTTTCCCCTTCGACGTCGGACAGAGCTATGGATACCAGTTAATTTAACCAGACAGTGGGAAGGGGAGGATGGTTTGGGTAGATTTGTTAGAATTCTAGTAGAAGATATAGGTAAGTCTAAGAAAAGAGTAAAACGATTTTTAGGTTGGTTAATTTTTTCAATTACTTCTGCTGTTACTGTTTTAGCAAGTGCCACTGCAGCTATCACTTCCTTGACACAATCTGTAAAAACTGTACATGAGGTAAGCATGTTACCTCGGCTACAAGCCCTAGAGGCTACTGTGATGTGGTTGGGGGATTGGCAGGAAGTGTTAAAAACGAGAGTTAGTCTGCCGTGTGATTGGGAACATGTACACAAATCTTTATGTGTAACCCCCTTACCATGGAATTCATCACAACGTGATTGGTCTTTTATTAAGTGACATTTGATGGGAGCATTCGACTTGTCATTGCAGCAAAATACTCAGTCCTTACACGATCAGCTGCAGGATCAGATTCACAGATTACAGGAATTGAGTAGCCAAAGTGTGTTTGACAGGTTACAGCAAGACTTGTCTTGGGTAAATCCAAAAAATTGGTTTAATGGCCTCAGTCTACGCATGTGGGTGTTTATTGGCATAGGGGCAGGAATGTTTATTTTGTTCCTAGTGTTCCTGCAGGTCCTTCGGTCTGCGATCCGCAACGTGTGCAAAATGGAAGCTCGCGTCATGGTGACCCTACTTACCAATGGGGTGGTGATAAACAAAAAAGGGGGAGATGTGGAGAAGAATTGTGGAGTTGGGAGTTTTGGCCAAGATAAGATAGAACTTCGGCCTGTGCGCTGAGAACTAGCAGATGCCTGAGATAAGACCGGAACACCTGGCTTAGTTGTCTCCTCTGTAAAGAAGCTGAAAACATCAAGAGAATCACGTAACTGGTTAACTGTGAGAATAAGCGGATCTGAGAGCAGATGTGTGGATCGTTGCCAAAAGGATGAGAGACTGTTTTTCCTAGTTAATAAGGGATACGAGTCGGGTGATGATTGGGGGAGGCAGTGGGGCCTCTCCGTTATGGTAAAGGATATATTCTCCTGTATTGTAACAATAAACGATTCTGTGCATGTATATCATTCTGTTCATGTATATGTGAGGGTCCGTGCAATCATACACCACAGGTAAAGCATTTGAATTTTGTGTGCAGATCTGGTTTGTTAAAATGTAGCTCAAGGTAGTGCTGAGTTGGTGCATTATATTGCTAGCAACAAGCCTCCAAGCTTTGCCTCACCTGCTGTTGCTTTTTGGGGGGTGGTTTAGAAGAAACTGTATTTCTAGATCAAACTAAATGACCTTCAGCTATTCCATTTTTCTGTATAAGGTGACCAGAGTGCTCTTGATTAAAGTATGGCTCTGAGTTACTGAGTGTAGGTCATCAACGGCCCTGGGGTCAAGATACACTGCAAGAAAAGGTGACAGCTCAGTCTTCCAGTTGTGAGTGTTGACGACAAGGTAATGGGCCATCTCTGCCACAGCTTTTAATTCATCCTGTCTGCACAACAGGAAAATGTGGCATACCTTTTAGTAGCAATCCCTCATTCATTATGAGTTTAATGAGGATCTGTAATAAAGTGGGAAAATACATACATTTTGTTAAAATAGTGTCATTTAAGGAAGCACAGAGAGTGACAGCTGGTGCTGGGGAGCAGCTCTGGTGCTGTCCCCCTCCCCAGTACCACCATTATGTTCCTGTTGTGGTCACTTGCCGGGAGGTAGAGCTTTGCTCAGCTTGCTGCTCACCCACCACTGCAATGCCCCTTGGCCTGCCCTGCAGGGCCTTTACAGCAGCTGCAGCTTTAGGGGGGTGGGTGCGGGAGCTCTGGGCAGCTCCCTCACCCTGTCCCAGTGGTATCAGCTGGGCAGCCCTGGCCGAGGCAGCAGTGTGGCAGCGCTGTACAGCGACAGAGCTGAGCTGCTCGGCATTTAACCAGTCCTGAGACAGATGAATGTGTTAAATGCACGTGTGGGTGCTCTCGTATTTTTTAGTAAATGATACCTCTCCTGTCTCACTGCTGTGCAGAGTCCTTAATCCTTTACAGGAGTATTGCTGCTGCAGCACAGCTGTTTCAGATGGGAACCAATCGGTTCCTTAAGCATTGATGGAACAAAAAAGGATTTCTTGCCCTTTTTGCGTCAGGAGAGAGGACCACAAAGTATTTGTTGAACTCCAGGAAAGGAATGCTCCTATCTGCTGGCCAAAACTGCCAGGTTAGAGGGGAAACAGCAGTAACTTCTGTTTTTACAAGCAAGTGTTAATACCCCGTTGAGCACAGTAGCTCTGGAAGAGATGCAAACACATGGAGAAGTGGTTTATGGAGGTAGAAGTTGGGCTGGGGAGGCCTCAGGCAGGGAACAGGAGGTTTAAGCTCAACACTGGGTTGTGAGATGCCCCTCTTGCTGCCTTGTCCCATCTTTGGGTTTTTTTTTTTTTTTCCCCTATCAGTGCAACTTCCTATAAATTTCTTGGTGCACTGCCATTTCTGTTGCCCTTGTAACTGCTCTGCCTGTAAGCATAATGAGTAAGTCCTGCAGCTAGTTCTTGCTTTAGAACAGTGTAAGAGGCTTCAATGCAGTTACTGCTGAATCAAAAATGTTTCTACACATGGCACAGTTCATTTCAGTATTGTAAATACTGATGGCTCATTCTTCCCACCCTCAAAAAAAGATGACATTTACTAGATTCCATAGGAATGCTTTTATAAAAATAAAATTTACATTATCTCCACTCCACAAGACCACATCTTTGTTTATAAAACTCAATTAACTTTAATATTAAAAAATACTTTTAGGAAGATCTGATAATTCAAACACTTTAGTCATTGAATCCCAGGCTCATCCTTAAAACATTTATTTTTACAAGTATAAGCTGAGAAAAGGAAATTAGTGTTCATGTGGTTTCCATCCTTCTTCAGAGAAAAAAGTAATTATTATGGCATAAAGAAAATATCCAATCAGGATAATGAATGTGCAGCCCACTGGCCCAATGTAAAACCAGGATGCAATGAAGTAGATCATCAGCAAAGAAATGAGAGTCCTGTAGCTAGCCAGAAACCTCAGACTGATTCTTGGTCCCCAGTTCTGGCTTGTTCTGTCCTTTACCATGGGACTATACCTGATTTTCTGTATGAGGTGGGGGTTGGTAAGATGATAGCGACAAAGTCTGCCAACAAAATCTTCCCTGGAGCAAAGCACATCCATCTGATCAGCAAACTGAGGTAAGAAAAGTTTAAACATCAGTATTCTACTGCAACTACTGTCATAAAGTAAGTATAACTTATTTTACAATTTTCTTCACTTATAGGATGAGGATTATAGGAAATAGAGGAAAAAAAATATCAAAATGAATGCACTTTTAAATAGTAGAACTGCTTTAGTGTCGACTTGCCTTGTATCTGTCATACCTATAGGAAGAAAAGGCTTTGCTTTTCCTGTTTTAGAAAAACTAATTCTGAATTATATTCCCTTTGTTCATCAAGCATAAAGAATACATTTAAAATGTTATTTATTAATGTTTTATGTAGGAAAAGCAGAACTATAGGTAGAGAAGCAGGCTTGATACTATTAGGAAATACCCATCTAGACCACAATAAAGAAGACAGAGCAAGAACAAGCAGAGTGTCATATATGTGCAGGTGCAGTGAAGAACAGGAATTTGCAATGGAAAATATAAAAGGAGGCAATGCTGTACTTACCCTTTCATTAAGCACTGAGGATAAACGAAATAGGAGGCGGACAAGAGTGGCATTTTCGTAGCTTCGGATGGGCTGAAGCTCAGTATCTCCTTGATACTGCACCTCAAATCTACGTAAGCCGTTTATGATCTATAAACAGGAAAATACACCCCTTATCCTGTAGCTCCCATCTGAAACGCCTTTATACAGGTACCTCTCTTAGCCCCAGATAAATGCATTTCTCTTGATGTAGAAGGACAACTTGTTTTTTCAAGAACAATCTAGGGTAGTGATATGGAATCTTTCTTCTCTCACCTGGTACCTGCCAAGGGGTGTAAGAATGAGGCCATCCTCGCTTTCAATGCAGTCTGGAAGCTGTTTTTTTCCATTCTCGTCTTGAGCTGTCCCACACTTCATCATCATCTGGGTCAGTTGGGCTTCATTCAGCTACTCAAGAATAACACAGTTCTAAAACATGTGTTTGACCTACTCCCTTCTGTTTCATTTATTTCTCCCTTCACAAACTCCTTAGCAGTGGAAGCCTTCGACAGCCAGCACAGATACCAAGAACTGCTTAATAGCACCTCAGTTAGACATTAAAAGGAGATAAAAGTCTCCAGATTTCTTGTCTGTGCTCATCAAATCCAAGAGAGGTGTTCTGTTTTGTATGTCCCTTATTCCTTGAAAGCTGTCAAATAGCTGTCTTCTCCTAGGTCAATTCCGTATGAGGGAGTGTGGCTGAAATTAATCTGTTAAGTTTAACCAGAGAAACAGACCACTTCCAGTTCGTCCATTCATCTATAGCTGCAGTTGTATGTTGTATTTTTATAGCTCTTTACATTCAGAAGATATTGGACTGTTTTTAAAATCTAAGCCATGCCTTGCTTGTTTGTAAACATGAGAACAGGCAAAAGTAAAGAGACAGGTTTGGTATAAATTATACAGTCCAAAAGAGTGGTCGCTTGAAACAAAGTGGACTTAATATTTAGAAATTAATAGCATCTAGTTCTATCTATATTGAAAGGGGTTTTGAAGTGGTCTGGTAAAGTCAAGCCTAAAAGATGTTTACAACGTACAAAATTTGCTAGCAGGGTCTCTGGGTGGCTTTGTGACCCCACAAAGTACAAGAGCGATAGAAGTACATTGGAGGAATCCTGACTTGTTCACACTGCCACATAGGGAAAGTTCTTAGAAAGATGTTACGTACCTTAAAGATTTGGCACAAGTATTCCAGTGCTTTCTCTAAATATTCATCTGTTTTTTTGATGCTGTCTTGCCCAATTTCATCAAGGTCATTGCCTGTGTAGGAACCATTCATCTCAGATGGTGTAAATCTAAACCAGGAAAGGAAGGAATGGCTAGCCATTGTCTCTGCAGAATGGTCTGATAGGGATTTTGCTGTCTGCTGCGCCTGACAAATTAACTGAGCCAGTTTTAACACCTAAAACAAAAAAAATTGTGTGGGACAAAGATAAGGGACCATTAAGCATCAATACAAGGATAAAACTGTGCCTTGATATCTGGCAGTGAGAGTAAACCCTCCAAACTCACTGTTTTAGCTCAGTGCAAAGACTGTAAGTTGCATTTCCAATAGAGCAAAGGTAGTTCTTTGCTGTTGAAGAATTTAAGAAACTTGAGTGCTTCTCAGGTTTTTCAGCTGCCTTTTTTTTTTCCTCCTGCTATTTTTATCTGACTTGCTGATGGGTATTAATCAATATAATGAATCAGAAATTCACAGTAAGCATGTTTGAGAGGAAATACTTGCAATATACTACTCCAAGGCAGCAAGTTGTTACATTAACTTCTTATTTAGCAAAGAGCAAGCAGATTTTTACTGCTATGCTGGATTGAGACCACTCATGTTCCAGAAGGCACCATCAGCAAACTTAAGTATACAGTAGTGCAGGGTGTGAAATTTTCCACTCTTGACTTCACATAATATGGATGCTCAGCATTGAGAAAACACCTGTCAAAGTAAAAAGACAGGTGACAAGAAACTTGTTGCTTACCAAATTCCTGACTTCTGTGCCAAACATTTGTTTATATTGGAAGTCCTGTCCTTCCAGGCTGTAAACATGACTCTTCACCTTAAATGAGGCATCTGTAATAGTTGGAGGCCATGATGAGAAGAAGCTCCCACCAAGTGTGGGGGTCATAAAAAGCCGGTGTTGACGATGGGGAATAACAAGTTCTGGCTCCAGGAATAACTGTTCTCCTAGAATTTGAGGAAAGCAGTGAAGATGGTTACATAATACTCCTGTTTTTGCTTGGGGAAGGTCTAGCTACATCTTAAGGCTACTAGGCAACTTGCTTTTAAGTAGGCAGGTAGTCCTAGGGGGAAAGAGGCCTTAATCATCTTTTTTCATTTAATCTTCTCTGCCCACAGCAGAAAATGTCAAAGTGCATTTAAATGCAGACCATACAGACAGCATTTTAAGCCTGTAACTTGTTTTCAACAAAGGCAGTGGAGAATCATGACACTTAAGACACTGATACTTGTCAATCTTGCCTCTCCCAAATTTACTGTATCCTAATTATCCTGAAGTGCATACATGAATACCTGACTAGCTATTTTGCTAAGTATAGATACCTTTAGAGAAATAAGAAGTTTTAATCCTGAGCTAAATAATCAAGTAACATAAGTGTAAGAAACACTAACTTTATTGTAAATACCCAATATTGTGTTCTTTATTCTTTAAAGAAAAAATTGTGGAATGAAATGTAAATGATGGTGATTAGAAAAGAACTATAGACATATTAAACCAATACAACAAACATTACTGAAGGCACACAGACTTTTGAATGGCAAAATAGCATGCAAAATGGGAGAGTAAGTTTATTCACCTCAGTGCTTCTAAGGTTAAGATGTAGCCATTGAGAAGAAAGATCAAAACAGAACAGCATAAGATGTCAAAATATCCATTTACCTTTCAGGATCATTTCAGCTAGATTGGGCTGAGCAAAGACCTTGGCTACTCGGAACACCATGAGAGCATTTTTTGGACTGACCAAGTCTGTTCGAAGAGCTCTGTTCAGAAATCCTACAAACAGCTTAGTATACATGAGTAGGTTTTCTTGAATGAAGGCAGCCCTGTCAAAGTGAGTAGAGGATTTGTGAGTACAGCCATTTAAATAATTATTATTTTGTCTTCTGCCAAACGAGTCATTAATGGAATGTTTTATACTACCTCTGGAAAGATAGTCTATTTGCACCGAGACAAAAGAATACTCCTTTCAAAACAAAAGCTTGCATTGTAACAAATCATCTTTGATCTTACATGAGAAGCTAATTCAGGATGGTGGATGCTTCCTGAAATTCTGCTGTTTTATTCACGATCTGCATAAACTTGAGGTTTGGTTCAGATTACTCACAGTTGCTTTCCTCCTTACCATTTCTCTGACACGCTGCGAAGCAAAGGCTCTGTACTTTGTGGTGGCTTTTCCGGCGCATACCTCCAAGGCTGCAAGTAACTTAACCACATCTCAAGAACCTAAGCAAAATCACACATAAAAACACGCGAGTATCAGTACTTTTTGGAAAGGAAGACAGAAAGGGTTTTTTGTTTGTTTTAAACCTAGTGAATATTATCTTAATGACACCTAAAAGTTTTTAGGAATAAAGCTCTCTCTAGTAATCCAATTACCTTTAAAAAAGAACTGAAAAAACTAAGTGCATGTTCATTAGGACCAATCTGGATTTTCTGTAATACCCAAATGAGACAGCACTCAAACAGCTACTTCAAAAAAAGAAAACTTAGTTGGTGGCTACATTTAAGGTGCATTTAACAGCTCTGATACTGTTCACTGAGTCTCTATTGAAGTAAGTAAACAAGATGCTACATTAATACCATTTCAGCTCTCGTCTTCTGCATAGATGTACCCACCACCCTGAGGAAACACAGTGGAGTCCTGAATGCACTGAAGCCAAGAATAGATTTGCCATGGCCTCTGTACACATTTCTTCTGACATTTTGCCTTACATCTGTATCTCAAACACTGCGATACAGCTAAGTATACGTCTAGTGAGCAAGATCTGGCCCTGTTACATTCTGCACTTTTGAACTCCTACATTAATTACCAAGAGTCATGGTCTGATATATTTCTTTTCCTGCTTGCAGGAGGTAATATTTGCAGTATCTATTGCAAATTAGTATTACTTTTGTATTACCTATTGTATTAGATAAGATATTAAGAAATTAGGACCTATAAGAACGTATCTGTTTTAGGAGCAACACCTACTTCTTTTCAATCAACAGCCATTTTCACTGTCAGGAAAATCAGCCAACAACCTGTAGTAATTCTCACCAAGATCTATTCAGTTTCCTTCTTATGTCTAATCGGCATTCTTTCTCTAACATTAAATGTACATGTTAAATAAAGAATTTCACTGCTCTAGGAAAAAAAAAAAGATTTAAAGACCAAGAAATAGCTGCTAAACAGCAATAACTAATTACTAGTTCTGCTGAGTACAGACTTAGAAACAAAAGCAGATACGTACTGCTCTGAAAGAGGCATCCAGAGGCCAGTGGCCAAAACAGTGTTGAAGAAAGATATAAAGTTTCTCCTGGACAAACCGAGGAATCACAACCCTGCAAACAGATTCAAAGACAGTCACATGTATAAACCAGCAGCAAATTTTAAAAACAAAAAAACCCAACCCAACCAACCAACAACCCAACACACTTCCACAAATGCAAATACAGAAAGGACTGACCCAAGCTTGTTCTTTCTTAACTGAAGCTACTTCTGGCCATTGAATTTCAACTGAAATACATAAATATAAAAAATTCTCCACTAACCCGAGCCAGAATCTTCTGGTAGCATTTTCTTTTCTCTGACTTGTGCCAAGATACAGACTAGTGTAATAGCAAGACATCCCCCCTCCTGAAGCTACCCCCCACCATCTAGTGGATGTGAGAAACATAATCCATTAGCTCTCATGTACTTTTAATAACGTACTTCTGTATTTAGCCATCAAAACAACCTAATTCAACCTCTCGGTGAAAGCAGAGCTTTTTCAGGGAAAAGCTCTACACGTTTCAGAGACAGGCTGCTCATGTACCTACCTTTTAAACTCCTCTAGAGGGCTGGCTGTGTGGGAGTGGGCTGAAGGGGAGAGAGGCTCTGGTTTCAGGCTGTTGCTGAAAGCATGCAGATGTTTCACAAGCAGTCTTACCACTAGCACGTGCTCTTCAGTGGGCTTAAATGACTCCTAGATTCAGAGCAAAAGACAGGGAGATAATGAGTATCATATGCTAAATGTCCAGGAGATAATTCAGGAAAATTATATTCTCAGATCAGAAATTGAAATACAAGAAATGCTCTCTTCGTTCTAGGTTCTTCACTGTAGCTTGGTGCCACCTGATTTTAGACAGAATTGCTCCCCAGGACAAGCTGCATCAATCTTCCACCATCAGTTCACTAAGAAACAGTAGCGTATTTTTAATAATGTGATTGTAAGAAAAAAGTATCTACAGTACTCTAATGCACTGAATTTCAAGCTAGCATTAAAGAACAGAGTAACTTGTAGATTTTGACTTACCCCTTTCTGAAAAAAGAATATTTAGCCTTTTATTATGGTTATAAGTTCATTGTTGTGGACAGCACAACAGATCCTTTGTTTATGCTCTTGGCTGGCTTTACTGAGTTCTCCTTCCTATGCTGGTACTCATCTGCCTTATAAGAAAGAATAATCCTAGAAAGAGTTATGGTAAGAATAAGAACTACTTCAAGTCCTGTGTGATCCTGTTGCTTCTAGCATCATTATGGGTAGAAGTAGCCTGGGTGGGAGTAGCACAGTGATGTTACTAATAAATGAGTGTATGATATAGCAGGGAGATGAATGAGGTAAAAAAGAGCTAGTTCTCCTGGGTGCCCAGCACCAGACCTGGTCCGCTGCAGAATCTGGGGACAAAGCACGAACTCCCTTGCTACTGTAATCTGCTTTAAGAGTAGTGAACTAATCTCAATCCACTACTGAAGGCAGATTTTAAGGTATTGTATTCTAAGTTTCACAGCTCTCACATTTCTCAAAAGTTGAGAAGAATGTACATGAAACAAAAGTTACAGCTGCAAGTATAATGGAAGATTCTGGAAGAGTGCATTAGACAATAGCTGCAAAATGTTTCCAGGATGTCAAATACAGCCATGTTGAGGCAAGATGCTGAATGTGACTCTAGGGGACTGGTAGGCATTTTTATACAAAAAGCTTCCACTTCTTAAATCCATTCAACAGTATTTCCAGTGCTGGGAGTGGGAACCAGGTGGGCGGGGGTCTGTGTGTGTCCTTTCTCTGCAATGCCTGAGGCAAAACAGATGTGTTTTTATAATCTCTTAAGATTTTTAATACACCGTAAAGTTCACTCCAGGAAGATTCAAGGCTTGATGATAGATAGAGTCATGTAGGACAGCCAGATCTGAGACTCTTCTAAGAGAGATGATAACCTGTTACCAGTTTCTAATGAAGGCTGGTCTAATGAAGGATGGTCTTACCATCATCCTTACCAGCTCCTGGTAAATCAGCATGTTTTCTACAGTCCTGAGGAGAGTTTATACAAGAAGGTAGAACTCTGAGAAGTTACTTGGTCCTAGGAGTTTAGATCAGGATCTCCAAAAGCAATTAGAGAGGTTAAGTACTCTACTATAGGCCTTGAAAGGGTACCTTTTGAACTTAAAAACCCACCAGTACCACTATTTCAATACATAATTCCAGGTGATGCTATTATTTTTTTCACTTAGCAATTCTTACAATTTCCTCTTAGCCTGGATCAGCACAGTTACAAACGTTATTGGTTTAGAAAGGATTAAACAACAGGAAAATTCCATGTAGTGCTAAAGAGCTGTATAGTATATACTTAGCCCTCCCCTTTCCCACAATGAAGACCCAATGAATAAAGGGCTG
>NW_009233744.1:5751-10064 GCF_000690835.1 Fulmarus glacialis | reverse complement strand
GAAAGAGGAATCAACAATCTGTTCCAACAGGAATGTTTTTGCATGCACATCTCCTGAACAATCTGCAAATGTACCACTCGTGTGTTTTTGCAAAACTGGACAATCAAGTTCACATTGCCACTACAAATTTAGTACTACCCAATGATATTTCACTGGCTAAAAAACCCTAGATATTACCTACATTAATTTTAGGTGTCACCCTTGCAAATTCCGATCTTCTCTTCCATGCAAGGTTTGCTTAAATGACTAATGTGTGAGGGGCAGAAATCTGCCATTGGTGAAGCCACTTTTGGTGTCAAAAAATGTCAGCACAGCTGATAAGCCTCTTTCTACAATGCATTACAAGAATGCATCTCTAAAAATGAAGCTCCCAATTAGTCTTCATGATGTGCTAGATTTTAACTATTTTCTCCAGGACCTTTGCTAATACCTCTCAGTATCTGTTTTCACTGAAAATTTAGTAAATCTCAATGCAGTGTTCTCAATCGAGTTGTAAAACCACACCTTAGCAGAAAAGACTGCTGTACAGCACCAATACGTTTTGCAGATTATATGACGGAACAAGATTTTTAAAAAGGAAACAAAATGAAAAGATGATAATACTTGGTATGCGTGGAGGGCCTGGTAGCTGGATTGGGCAGGACTACCGTGGTGTTTACTGGAGATACTGAGTCGGTAGTGGAGAACCTCCAGCTGAGACAACAGAAACAAAAAGGAAGGGGGGGAGGGAAAAAAGGAGAGAAGAGAGCAAGAGAAAAAAAAAGTGAGAATGAGCCCAAGGAAGAAGGGTGGGGAGAAAAAATGAACATCACAAATACAGTCAGGGACAACATATCACAATAACAACTGCAGCCACAGTATCCACTTCTTTCTGGTGTTTAGTAGATTGATTCCACAGTATTTCATACTCTTTATCACTTGGAAATACAACTGGGAGCAGCTGTCAAAAAAGTACAGCTGTAAGTGGCTGTGGCTGTTCTCTTTGCTACCCTCAGAGCAAGTACTGGTAGGGGATATGCAGCTTCTGCCAAATAAACTTCCCATTTCAGAAGTTAACTGAACTGCAGCGACAAGCATTTACACACTGCTACGGTGTTTTATGAAACAACGGAGTAAAAGCTTTCAATATTCTGCAAGCCTTTTTAATACTATTTTGAAAACTTTGTCATTTCTTCCTGTGCTGCTAGAGAAGCAGGGTTTGTATACTGGGAAGAAACTCAAACTGATACTTTCTTCTTCCCAAGGATCAGGAAGAAAAAAGTTTGGCTTTTTATAATCACTGTGAGCCTGCCCAGTAAGTTTCCAGTTCGGAGAAATCCTGTCTTCTCTTTCTATTTAAAGGCCATTTCGGAAGGCTGCAGGTCTTGTGAATTTCCTCAGAAGAGGAAATTACTCTTACTATTAGGGAAACATCACGTGTTAGGCAAAAGACATACCTAACATACAGTGTTATATGCTGATGCAAAAGGCATCTTGCCTTAACACTGAAATCTCTGCAAGCCTCAGCCAGATCCCTCCTTTGATGAGTGAGGTAAAGAGTATTTTTTGACAATGTGATGGTGAAGAGGATACTGTAGCAACAGTGACACACAAGTATGAAACTAATGAAAAAACATAAAACAAAAAATGTACACTACACAGATCCCAATGACTGTCAGGCATCTAAACTAACTCTCCAGATCACACCTCTGCTGTCTTTGAACAGCCCGTACCCAACCTCCTCTAGTGCCAGTTTGGTATCTTTTGGTTTTACACTCTTAGAATGGTAGGATTGTTACTGGAAGCTCCCCAACAGCTCAAACACATCATCTGCTTCATAATCTCCTACCACAGGAATCAGCAAGAACCTGTAGTCTAATGGGTGTTCCACATGCAGTGCTGGGGTCTGTGGCACCTGGCATTGGAAGGTCAGGAAGCATTACGTAAAGTTTTATCAAAAACCTTCTTTTTAAGGGTTCATTGTGATTACAGCAGAAGGGAATAGGAAAAGAGATGCTGCACACTTGGGCTCTGGATCATCCGAGAAAGGAAAAGCAAATAGACAATGTAAAAGAGTGGGAAGATAGTTGAATTAATGCGGAAAACAGTGAAACTCAGCATAGCAAATAGTGTCAACCTCAGGTTCACACCAGACCCAGAAAGAATTCAAAGCAGTAAAGTAGAAAAGTAGTACATCTTCTCAAAAGAAATTATTTACTATTCATTCCCATTCCACTACTTTTTACTTGTAAAGAGAAGTCTGTGATGACATTAACAAGATTTAAGGAAAATCTATCATTCCTTGAGGCACTTCACAGGAAAGTCACATATCTGGGATCTGGCTTGGCCCATCAAAACAAACAGGTCTGGCTGCTGGACAAAGAAAGAGCAAGTTCTGTGGAACCTCATCCCACCTTCCAATACAGGTATGTAGCCATTTCAAGTCACTGATGGTCAAACAGGTCTAGATCCAAGGATGAATGGTCACTAATTACCCCTCCTTCCAAACACACAGAAGGCTAAGTGGAATCAAGTGAACCTGCATAATTATTAATAATTTTAAGAATAAGGTTTAGGGTGATCTTGGGTTTCCAGTCAAGCCCTTTAACCCTTACTTTAAAACAAAACTTGCATTTCTGTATATTCTACTTCCTCATTTGAGGAACTACAAAGCAGACTGTTCTGCTTCAGCCCACCCTGAGACCAGTCTACAAACCTTAGTTTAAGCATCACAGGCTTATGAACAGTCCTGTCCCCAACTGATCTGGAAGCTTTCCTCAGTCCTGCAGGAGGGATCCTTTGTCCATTTATGGATGTCATGGGGAATTCCAGTCCCCTATTCAGGTGTTCTAATGCCCAAAGAGTGAAGACTTCCTTTTTTACATGCCCACGATTACTTCCCTTCAAAGATGAAACTAAAATACCATCAGGGAGTTATGGCCTCAAGTTATGGCTCAACACACCTTGTGGAGGATCCTGAAGTGATGATTTCAGAGAACTTTAAGCTCTACTTAGGCCCTATTCCACCATGACAGTGACAGTCATTGTCTATAACTGCTGCTCCCTAGTGTTAGAAGAGAGCATCTGAAATACAGAGGGTGAACAGAGGAGAGAAGTTTAAAGCAATCGTTATTTCTGGCCTAAGCACAGCACTTGATGCACAGAGACTGGACAGACAGACAGACCAAAGGTACTTCAAGCAAAGCCTTTCCATCACAGGTGCACAGCCATGCTGCTGGGAGTCCCAAGTGGAGACTTTGCAACATCAGTGAGTTTGCATTTTGACCTCAGCTTTAAGAACAAAAGACAAAACCCATCACACTTCAGCTCTCAAATGTTTTTCCCTTTTTTACACATAAATATATTTGTTATTTTATAGCCTGTGGAGTAAAGGATCAGAATTTCTCAGTCAATCAACTCTCATACTGCTCTTTTACATAGGAATAAATCCTGAGTAGCTTTTATATTTCTCTCCCCTTCTATGAAAGTCCCACTGTGACCCAGAGGGAATTCAGAGGATCAACATTTTCTCCTTCAAATTCCCTCTACGTTTATGCCTTTGATCTTAGCCTCTGCAACACTTACTTAGTTTTTACATGCAGTAGTTACTGAACAGGCCACCACAAACTGCTTAAAACAGTGTATTATCTGAGCAAGAGCTTCTGTAAGACATTCTGAACTCTGTAGCTACAAATTGCTTCCAACACCATTACGGAAGCATATTTTGGACTATGAAACAACAAAAGCAGCTTACTCACTTAACAATGAAGGACAGTTTAGTAAGATTTCCTTTTAAAATTTGGATTTATGCTAAAAAATGGCTATGGATCTTAGAAATTACTAATTGGTATTTCAGTATCAATTCCTATCACTGCTGGAAATCAATTTTAGCTATTTTAGCAGCCATGTTGCCCCAATGGTATTTAACACTATGGTTTTATAGTGGCATCTTCCCCGACATTAGTAGTTCGATTATTGGTGTTGAGATTGTTGTGACCATCCCACAAACTTGTCTTTTACAAAAAACAAAACAAAACCAACACAACTTCTGCAATGAAGGCAAATCTGGATGACACACTTATTCACAACATTCTTCATAACTGGATTAGCAATTTTGACACACTCATGTACACATTCTGATAAGTTATTTCTTTCCTTTGGACCAATATACCAAAAAAATTCTCCACAAAATAGGAGATTTACCCCAAGATAAGAGGTCAACTATCAGATGACACTCATGAATGAAGTACAAACTATTACCTTGACATGAGGGGACTGCATTTTCTGATACATTTCCAGTGAATAATGATGAAGCCACATTTCAACAAAGATCT
>NW_009233744.1:0-5711 GCF_000690835.1 Fulmarus glacialis | reverse complement strand
ATCCAGGATTTGCCAGTCACAAGCTAGATATAAGGGAAGACCATAGTATAAAATCTGAAAAATTAAGCCGTACTTGTAAATAGACAGGCACCTATTCAGAGATGTTTCAGGTTAACATCATGTCAGTGCAAATGATTGAGTTGCCATACTGTTAGCACCTGCTAAGCATCAATAATTCAGTTCAGCAAGATGGTAGGAACTTGTTTCAGAACAACTGTTAAGTCCAGATTCTCCTTTCACTTCCCTTGACGGTGAACAGAACCAACTTCTCTGTGCTTAACCTTTGCTTAGAGCACAGAATTGATGTAAGATTAAAAAAAAAAAAAAAAGAGAAGAAAATCAGGTTTAGAAACTTTTCTGGAAAAAAATACTCAACTGCTTGACATCAGTTGTTAAATATGCAGTCTAAAACAAAAGATACTAAGTGCCTTTCTAAATTAAAACTTAGGAGTTTCACAGTGGTTCTTTGTTTCACTAACAGAAAACAACAGCTGCACTGCTCAATTCCAAAAAAACAAGCTAAAGCAAAAACTGTCTCTGGTTTAAAAAGAAGAGATTCCTCAGTTAGCAGCAAGAAATGTTGTGGGGTGTTTTCTTCCTTAAATCCAACTTACCTGAAGCAGCGTTTCTGATCTCCAGATCTCCTGGGAAGCTGGGTCAGCATTCACAGAAGGCTGATGGGCAATGTGCCGTTTCAGCAAGCTGGTGTGATGCATGCCGTAGGAAGTGAAAGGTACTGCTGGAGACCTTTAAAAACAAATGAATGGAAATACTGAAGTCAGTAAGCCTCAGTACAGGGAAATATGTCATTGCTTCTAATCACCGGTTTATAAACTGGAAAACAGTCTTTAAGAAGTAAAGCTGCATAGTTGATTACACATTTCAAACTTCTGCAATGTGTTATAATTACTAGTCACTTTAACTATAAACAAACACTACATCACTATTCATACTGCGTTGAACCAGCTTTACACAGACCTGATGTTATGTTCAATAATTCATGGTTTTTTACTTACTCCTATTCAGTTTGTTTTCTTTCACTCTGCCTTCCATATTCCTAATTCACCTGATCTGTATTTTCCTAGGTATATGCTAAGGGTCAACAGACCACGGAAATCAATATTTGAAATGTATTTAAAATGCAGTTATATAAAATACAACAGCTGTGTATTTTTACATTTGTATAAAAATTGCTAATATTGATAACATTTTATAAATTCGAGTAGCAAAACCAGTTTTGAAAACATGGACCTTCACACACTTAGCCATTACAAAGAACAAAGGACTGGGTGCTTGTATTGGAGAATTTTCACTTCAACTTTGTGAATTTGTTTTTATGCCGTTATTACATAGATATATAGAACTTCAGTAAGTGGTCAAAAATCCTTCATCTTCTTCCTTCCAACTGTGGTTAAATAGCTTGATCTATTACCACGCAAAAAGTCACCTGAAATGCAGTCACTCATTATATGATTTGATTACTAATGTGTGTCTTGGCTTTTTATATGAGGAAGTTATGAACTAAGAAACCTACGAGCACTACCAGTCTGCAACAAAGCCACAGGCATGGTCCTGACACAGCAATTTCAAAGAACTGCAAAATATGTAATGAGAGCATTAAACACTTAAGGATGGCAACCTCACAACTGAAACAAATGACCAACTGCCAAGTTCTCCAGCTTTATAGCAACATTAATGAAAGATGCAAGTTTCCAACAGTGGTTATCACCAGTGCCATCTTTACCACATACCATACATATCTGAAGATAGTAAAAACTACTGTCAAGTAGAGTCGTATCTGTCCTACTCTAGTTGCAGGGCACAAAACACAACTGGAGTTGCTGAACTGATGACTTTTTGTTGCTTGTACATGCCTTTTCTGCTCCAATAATAGCTACCTTTCAGACTTTCAAATGAAAGCTTTATGGTAAAATTAAGTGAACATAAATCTATTTAATTTTTGTAATTATCTAATAAGTACATACAGATCATGAAGAGCAAAGGTGTTTTCTACTTGTTAGAGATTTCATTCCAACAAGCCATATTTTGTAAGTGCTGTTCCAACAATTTGCCTCTGGCGCTATAGTCATTACCTGGGAGTCGGGGAAGGGATGGCTCCCCCAGGATTTGAAGAAGGTGGAGGAAGGACACTTCCTTCTGTGGGTAGGAAACACTTCAGGTATGTGTCTACCAAGATGAAATAAGCACTGTTGGAAGGGCTGACATGATGGGTGATGGGCGAGTTCTGAAACAGACACACAGGATATACCTGGAGTTATATACTGTTACTTTAAGCCATTGTTAGGGAGTGTGTGCTACACAGGCAGACCCATTCAGTATAAATAAGCAGACACCCAGTGGTTATAAAGGGTGAATTGACAACAAAGACACTTTGGAACAAAGGTAAAGTAACTAACTGGAAGAGAACTGTTGCTGTAGTAGTGAATGTAAACAAATATGAGAAGAGTGCAGTGTTACATAGCACAAGTAACAACAGGAAGAGGAACAAAATAACCAGACACCACAGTACAACGCTGTGGTTATGACTGTATAAATGGTGCTATTGGATAGAGAGGTAGGAAACCCATTTGGAATCCATTGCCTGCTCCGTGTTGGCATGTTGTTGGACAGACTGCTTACTGGTATATCTAAGGTGGGTATTTTGTTTATTATCCAATCTTACATCATCAACTGAACCAAAGCAGTAACAAATTCTAGAAGTACAGATAAAACTGCTGTTAATTTAGCTGGACAGCATCTCAGCAGGCTCTTAAAGCATTGTGAAGAAACGCTAATACTATTTCAAGGGAAAAATCGCAAAAAGTACTTACCTTCTGTGTAATCAAACTAATTGCAAAGTAAAACATGTAATATTCAAATGGATCTGGAAGAACAGAGTCAAGGATCAGATAATAAAAAACAGGTACAGCTGTTAGGTATCTGGGGATGCTGACTAGACATTAAATTTTTGTTTTGTCAATGCCAAATTAACTTGCTAGAGCTTAACAGCAAATTCAGCTTTGCCTTCTTGCTTTCCAAATGACACAAACATTGGGAATTGAAGTTGTCTCTATGTGGCAAGGTGTGTCTGCATTACTCTCTTAGCACATTTGACTATCTCAAACTGAAACCACTGCAAGCTGCAGCTAGACTGCTTCCAACGAGTACACTAGCTGCAAAGTTAACATGCCCTTTTTCTATCATATTACATAAACTATGAGTAGTTACAAAAACAAAAATTGTGAAATACAGGCTCTACTGAAATCACTGGGAATTTTGTTGTTGACTTGAATAAGGCCAGAAATTCCCCCACAAGGGTTTATATGAAGAGGACAAATTTATTTTTCACTGGAATCTAAACATTTCTAATCAGCCCAAACTCTTCAGCACGACAGTGATTTACTATAGACACATAATAAATATACAACAGAAATGCTTCATAATCTCTCAGGTTTAGACATTTAAAAGGAATTAAATATTCAACTGTTAAAAGGATACTAAGAGCCAAATTCAAACCTAAACCACCAGATGAAGGAAACTGGACTTTGTTGTGGTATAAAGAGCATTCGGGTAGGACTTGCTCTTGTATTGAAGCCTTCACGGGGCCCTGAAAGACAGAGTAATGAAATATTAATCAGGCTACTCTGCATACTTGCAGAGTATGTTTTCAGATAGTGAAGTTCTGCTGCATTCCAGCATTCTGGGATCGTATCTACATTCAGCTCAGTGGGATTTTACTGCATTGCAGTAGTTCCTTGTGCAAATGCATACTCTTTAGATAACTGCCAAACTTCTCACTGAAAATGAGTATTCAGTATAAGAAAAAAAAAAAAAGAGCCTTCACCAAGACTTTTCCAATTGGAGTGGGAGCAGCAGAAGACTGGTGTTTGCCTGATGGCTGATGGTTTTGTTAGGGTAACTGAGCTGTGGACCAGTAATTACCATATACTTGAACGATGTTTCCTTTTGTTAAAGACTGTAGAACGATCTGAATCAATTTCTCGATAGCAGGTAGCTGGTAGCAATGGCAGAAACATAGTGAAAGAACTCTGCAGATAAACATTTTTGTTTGAAATGTCATACTTCATATCCAGGATAGCAGTTAGTCTTCAAACACATGGGCAACAAAGTGCAGCTAGGGAAGGCACTGCTCTGTGACAAGCTTGGAAAACTATTTTCAATCCTGCAACTACTGGTAACCCAGATAAAGCAAATGACTTTCTCTGGGGACAGGATAAGAATCACAATGCAGCTTTCTTGGCTGAATAGCACAAATATCTAGCTACCACCACCTCCTACAAAGTTTATGGCTGGGAACTCTCCTCCTCTAGCAACCATTTAAAGAAATGGTTATGCTCTAAACCTGAAGCACTGAGGCTATACCTTGGCCTATATTGAACCATATGTATAAGGTGCGTGCAAAGTTCCAATAGCTGCAACAACAACTACATTCTCTTTTTACAAATTTTTCAATTACTCACTGGAAGATATGAGACTGGGAAATCATATCTGTACTCTTCTGCTTGGAGTTTGTAAACCAGCTTCATCATTGGGCCACTGCAAACAAGCATCAGAAAGAAAATCCATGGTAAGTACCCTCTCCTGTCTCACTTTTCCGAACTTACATTTGCACAACGGATAAAGGTCAAACACTGGTTATTTGTTCACCATACATTTTTTAATCTGTGCTGAAATGAATGAGTTTACCCGGGATCAAGGAAATCCAAAGCCACAGAATATTCAGTAGGATTTGTTCTTCCTTGCAAACAGCGAAGATTCCAGCCTACAATGATGCCATCCAGGCTACCAAAAATGCTCTCCACCAGCCATGGGAAGATGCCATGTAGTTCCTTTAAGGAAAACAGACACAAATAGTTAACGTGTACAATTCCTCACTTGAGCAATCTCTATTGCACGTACTAGAATGCACAAAGATAGTGTCTGCTAGCTATTTATGACTGTTTCCAGATTATCACTGGGCAGAACTTCCATTCAACAGAATGTGTTATAATATGGCAATTAGAGGAAATCTATCCTGATTTCTGATCCTACTAAAGTTCCAATTATACTCATCAGCATCGCATGCATTTGTCACATTTTAAAAACTAGTTTTCCTCATAAATTGAGGCTGAAAGGTATTAATGAAGTGCAGTCAACTAAACCAATCTTTTAATGACTAGAAAAGGTTTTTAACTCTTGGAAAACACTGGATTCCCACTGTTTCACCTGGGGTCCTCAAAACTCTTGATAAGAGAAATAGGAACAAAGAAAACAGTAACATGAAAAAAGCAAATTCCCCTGAAATATGCCGGGCAGTGAGTTTCTGAAAAGGCAGCGACTGCTCACCTTGGCGGGAAACTCCTCAATGACTGTCTCGAGATCGTGGCACCTCTGAACAAACGGTTTGTTTATGCAATCTGCCTTCAAAGTGGCCTGTTACAAATCATAAGGGAAATCAGATCACCGTTGCCACAAAGAACAATATTTATCACGGCCATGACGTAGAAACCCTCTAATTATGCCGCTCCTCCGGTACAGCATTTCTATCGATATAGCTGAAGTTACACTGACCGACGTTATAACTTCACAGGCACATAACAAAGCTGACAGTTAACCAGAAACCGCAAGTCCAACCGAAACGGGACGGCCCGCGCCGCTCGGCACGGCCCCGCGGGCTCGGTGTGGCGCCTCCCCGGTGACCGCCCACCGCT
>NW_009233743.1:2378-2633 GCF_000690835.1 Fulmarus glacialis | reverse complement strand
GCTTAGGCACAGAAGTGATCAGGACTCAAGGTCGGTGCTGGTCCTCACCTTCCCTTGGCAGACCCTCCTCAGCATCACCAATACCAGGGCTCTGCGTCTGTGCTCGCACCTAACCTCAACCTAGCATTTACCCTCATCAGAGGACACCTCCAAAGCGGCCACGCACCACGTGAGTTTCAGGCACAGAAGTGGCCAGGAATCAAGGTTGTCGCAGGCCCCCACCGTCGCTTGGCCGTCCCACCAACACCCGGGCCC
>NW_009233743.1:481-2162 GCF_000690835.1 Fulmarus glacialis | reverse complement strand
TCCAAAGAGGCCACACACTATATGGGGCTCAGGCACAGAATTGGCCAGGAATCTAGGTTGACTCTGGCCCTCACCTTCCCTTGGCAGTCCCACCAACACCGGGGCTCTCTGTCTGTGCTCGCACTTAAACTCACCCTATCCCTTACCCTCATCAGAGCCAAGCTTCAAAGCGGCCACCCGCCTCATGGGGCTCAGGAACAGAAGTAGGAAGCATAGAAGACTTATGCTGGCCCTCACCTATGATTGGCAGCCCCGTCTCAGCATCATCAACATCGGGTGTCTGTGCTCTCAACTAACCTTCACCTATCCCTTACCCTCATCACAGCCAAGTTCCTAAGCAGCCACACGCAACATGGGGCTCAGGTACAGAAGTAGCCAGGAATCAAGGTTGACGCGGGCTATCACCTTCCCTTGGCAGCCCCACCAACAGCGGAGCTCTGTGTCTCTTCTCCCTCCTAACTTCACCCTAGCCCTTACCCTCATCAGAGCCAAGCTCCAAAGCGGCCCCCCACACCTCATGAGGCTGAGGCACTGAAGTGGCCAGGAATCAAGGTTGACGCTGGCCCTCACTTTCCCTGGGCAGCCCCACCAACAGCGGAGCTCTGTGTCTGTTCTCCCACATAACCTCTATCTATCCCCTACCCTCATCAGAGCCAACCTCCTAAGAGGCCACCCGCAACATGGGGCTCAGGCACAGAAGTGATCAGGATTCACGGTTGGTGCTGGTCCTCACCTTCCCTTGGCAGGCCCTCCTCAGCATCACCAACACCGGGTCTCTGTGTCTGTGCTCGCACCTAAACTCACCCTACCCCTAACCCTCATCAGAGCCACCCTCCTAAGAGGCCACCCGCAACATGGGGCTCAGGCACAGAAGTGATCAGGACTCAAAGTTGATGCTGGCTATCACCTTTGCTTAGCAGCCCCTTCTCAGCCCCACCAGCACCTCCCCCCTCTCGTTGGTCTCCCACCTAAACATCAACGTACATCTTATCTTCATCAGAGCCAGGATCCGAAACGTCTACCCACTAGATGGCGCGCCAACACAGAAGGAACCAAGATTGCCTGTTGTTCGTTGCACCTGCCTTCCCTGGCAGCCCTCTGAGGTCCCCACGGACACAGGGGAAATCAACTGCCAACCTTGACGGATGCACATGCTGGGCGTTTGTATTTGTATTCGTGTATGCTCGCACCCTGCCCCCCGTGCTCTTCACTCAACATACCCAACACCCACCATCCAGGCCGTGGGAGTTCTGGATAGTGGCTGTTAGGTATGCTGGTTTCTGGGCGCTGGGTGCTGAGCGCCGCGGGTGCTGGGCATGTCGAGGTACTATGTGCTGATCACTGGGGATGTTGGGGGCTGGTTTGCTGTGTTCTGGTGTGTAGAGCGCTGGGCTTTTTTGGGTACGGGGCGCTGGGGGCCGTGGTCCCTGGGGGTGCTGGGTGCTTGGGGTGCTGGGTGGTGGGCAGTAGGGAAGCTGCTGGCTGAGAATTTCTGGGTGCTGGACATGTCTGGGTGCTGGGTACTGGGCAGTGGCAGTGTGGGGCAATGCGGGTGCTGTGTGCTGGGCAGGTCGGGATGGTTTTTATGGGCAGTGGGGTGCTGGGTGCTTGGTACTGGGGGTGCTGGGCCCTGGCATTGCTGGGGACTCTGCATAACTGAGTGCAGGGTATGTCTTGGTGG
>NW_009233743.1:0-232 GCF_000690835.1 Fulmarus glacialis | reverse complement strand
TTGGTGTGGCGCTGTGTGCTGGGCATGTCCGAGTGTTGAGCAATGGTGGTGGTGGGTGCTTGGCACTGGGGGTGGTGGTCCCTGTGGCTGCTGTGCACTGGGCGTGTAGGGTGCTGGGTTTTGGGCGGTGGGGTGCTATGTCCTGGGCATGTCCGGGTGGTGGTGGTCGGTGTGGGTGCTGTGTGATGGGCGCTTCCCCAAGCTGGGGAGCAGGGAAGCTGCCTGCTGGGCA
>NW_009233742.1:1993-22166 GCF_000690835.1 Fulmarus glacialis | reverse complement strand
GCTCGTGGATTAAAAAGAGGAAAATCCCTTTATAAAGGAGGAGGGTTGAGTGGGGTGAGAGGACCGTGTCCGTCAGAGCTGGGGGGAGGAAGGGGGAAAGACGTCAGAGTGCTAGGGGACGTTGGGGGGAAGTAAGGATGACTCAAGGGAGAGTGATTGTCGTGTCATGGCAGTTTTTGGAAGTAAAATTGGGGTGAGAAAACGAAAGGGAACGAGGGGGAGAAAGGAAGGAACAGGATCATGCCAAACCAACAGGAAAGAGAAAGGAAGGAAAGAAAGAGCTGATCAAAAGAGACATGCTGAAAGGAGGGCTGGAGGAAGGGGAGAGAGCTGAGGTAGGGAGAGGGAAGGTGAGCTCTGTGCTCTCATTGCCCTCCCTGGCACGTTTCCCACCCACCCTTGGGCCTAACACTGGGCAAGCACCCAGCCAAGGCATGGCTGCGTGGGGCTGGTCAGGACCATCTTTCCCCACAGCTCCCTTCCAAGCCTGGTTGAACGTGCAGCCGCGTTTCCCAGCTGCAGGGCAGCTAGTTCTTGGGGGTCTCCCTTTTTGCCATGCCTCTTACAAACCTCACCTGCAGAGCTACGGCAGTATCAGCTTTCCCGTGAAAGGACTCTTGCTCTCTGTCTCCAAATGATGCTCGGCAATGAGCCTCTAAGTGCTGAGAACAAGGGTACACGTGCAAAGAGGACCCACACGTGCCCTTGCCCCAGTTTTTACGAAGGGAAGATCATGCTGAGCTGTAGCAGTCACTGTCAGCTCTTGAGAGGCAGGTAAGATGGGCCATTGGCTCATGAAGGATAGAAAAGTAGAAATAAAAAGCCCACAGGAATACGGAACTGAGATTGGTAAAAGAACTAATTTAAAGCAGAAAATATAAAATCATCCTAGACTCAAGAGGAAAACACAATGTGGGAAGATGTAAAAACAGAGAGGAGGAAGGTGGCAAATCAGCAAAGCTCAGCCCACTGCAAGAACGACCCAAGGGCTGGCACTTTCCTGTCTGTTTGCCAACTGCCTGGCCAGTAGAGCGGCTTCGGCTGCCTGCTCATGGACTGCTGAGCATATCACGCCAAGTAGCATGTTAGCCCCAGCCATTTATTATGTACATTATGTACAATAAATTAGGATTGCGTACTCATAAATTGTGTGCATAATACTGCTTTCAAGTCCCTGGGCTCGGCTGAAGAAGCCCAAATAAAGGTGGCCAAAGAATTAAAGGTCAGAAATGTTACTATTTTTGTCAGCCAATCTCATGGGTTGTTGAGTGACGCTAGTGATGCAACGTTTGCTTTGGGAGTCTGCAGTAAAAACCTCCTCCCAGTAAAAGGCAACAGAGACACATCTTAGACACAGGGGAGCATCAAGGTGCCTTCTAAACAGAAATCCTGTCATAAGTAAACACAATAAAAATGGTAAGTAGAAGTCAGGGACCTTGGAAACAATGTTGAGGGTGTCTCCATTAGGAATAAATAAACAAGTTCCAGCAATTAAAATGTGATAGAAAATGCTTGGATGCTAAAATGGATATTAAATTAAATTCAGTGAAATTTGTAATTACATTTTAGTCTGTTTTTCTCCAGCTTAATACAGAGAAAGCAGTCATGACAACACAAAGTATGAACAATTCTGGGAAAAAGTGTTAGCCAAAGTCTGTCTTAGGCAAATTAAAACAATGCTAACCAATGAAGAAAAAAAAAAAATCCTTTCTTAGATTAAATCCCAACTTCGGTCTTCACTGAAGACTATAATAAATTCCTGTTGTCCTTAGTGGGCCTAATTAACACCTGTTTATAGAGTGGGGAAACTATTTTTTTCATTTCTAGAAATGAATTTGTTCTAAATTAATTATATTTTAATGAAATTCATTAAAATGAATCCTGAAAATTTATTGTTTTTGATTTGTGTAGCCTCTTTTGGCAAGTTTTGCCTCTTTGATACTCAGGAATGGTTTGCAACCTTCCACCCAATTAATCAACTGCGCTGCCCAAGTTTTACCTTACATGTGTATCTACTCCTGTAGTTACTTAACCACAAGTAAGTTAAATCATACATTCTCTCATGAGATGTTCATTTAAGGTATAGTTTCTTGAGATGATATGGCTTTGGTTTTTGAAGCTGCCTTCACCTGGATAGAGCTGGGAAAGACGGAGACAATAATTTTAGTGAGGTGTGAACATTAGTTGATTTAATAATTTACTATCCCTTCTTTGCTCATTCACTATTACTATTTCAGGCAGTTTTCTGGTGCTTTCTCTTGGGAAAGGGCCCTGCTACACCGGATCCCTGTGTACATTTTGCCAGCTGCACCCCAACAGCATCCATCAACCACAGCCATACACAAAGCTCATTTCTCATGATATCGGAGGGTGTGCACAAATGAGTACCAATAAATTTTATGGCTCTTGGGAAAAGATGCACTATGGTGCGAGAGATACTAAGTGCAACTGCAAGGCAGATTCCATACTAGACCTGACCACATTTCCAAAGAGAATTACTTCTGCTATCGAAACGCTTAGAACTGAGGTCATCTTTCCAGGAAAGAGGCAGTCCATTGACAGTTTGTGGCTTCTAAAGCAATTATTCTTTGTTTGAACATAATTTTATTTTTTTAAAGAACATAGTTTGAAAACATGCTGTTCAAAAAAGAAATCTTAAAGCCTAGTTTTCATATTTAAGAAAGTTGGCACAGAAGCCTGTATTTACTCACCTTGAATCATGTTCAAATTTTTCTATCCCTGTTGGTGGTTCGTGGCTGCCCATCACCATGGGCTGCCTCTGCCCCTTGTAAAAGTCTTGCTCTGAACAGTGACAGTAGTAGACTTGATAGCCCCATAGTGGGGCAGTCCAAAGCTGACACATAGTGTGGGCCGACAGAAGATCCCTTACTGCTCTTTCATTTTAGATTAAGTTAGATGAATCAGTATGAAGCACTAGCGAGTAATCTGATGAACACTTGGTAAATAAAGTTTTGCAAAAAACCCTGCATCCTCACTCCTACCTGCTGCAAGCTTCCAAGGGCTCATCCTGCACTGGGCTATCCAGCCTGCAATTTTACCTTATAGGCTTTATGAAACACTGATGGAGGGCCAAGTTTTACTTTAATTAGCCACAGTGCAAATCAAGAACATTTCAAACTAAGTTACTGAATACACTTGAGATTTACTCCACTAACTGGAACTGGCCTCAAGTCCTCTTTCTTTTTTGTGGCAATTTTTCAAATACTAAAATGAATGTTTATTTCAGTGACAGTCAAATCCTTTGAATATTTTTGTGGAGAGTTTGTGCAGAGGCAGGATACCTATCAAGAAGCAGAAGGCTAAAGGTACAGGTCCCTACTCAGATTGTTTCAGAACACAGTTTTTCATCCCAAATTAGGTGGCTTAACTTGAGCTTTTACTTTTCAAGCCAGTTGTTCTACCCAGCTGTATCTGGTACTCTTTCCTCCTTCACTTCTTTACACAGTTATTGAGGAATGTTTTGTGGAAACAATGGAAGTTAGCTTTCATGTACAATATCTGTCATTTTTTAAGCAAAGATGTTACAATATTTCCAAAGATTTCTTGAGCTACATATAGTTATTTGAACTCCCTCTTGGTAACAGTAAAGATTTTTGGATTTTAAACCTATTTCCATCACTGAGACTTTGCTTAGAAAAAGGTCGCCCTGGATACAACTCATGGAGCTGATGAAAATAAAAACATTTGTTTAGGGCCAGTCAGGCTAAACTGCCACCCAGTTTCTTTTTCTTAATGCTTCCTGCTGGTAGGTCTTTCAAAGGAGTCTGAACAACAGGAAATGCAAGGGACAGAAACTGAAGTCTAACCCCAGTGAACATCTATGTTGAGGACTGTAATTCACAGTATTCGAGAAGCCACAGGTTTAAGTCATGATGTAAAACTTTTAAGGAATAAATATCTGTCTGGCTAAATATACCTTTGAGGTAAAATTCTATTTTCTGATAGATTTCTATGTTTAAAATTTGCATGGTGTAATTATGCATTTTATAAGATTGGATTACAGAGTTACTTAAAAACCCACTAGCTTCCCTGAAAAAAAACAACAAGGTTTTGATGAGCATTCCCTTAGTAAGAAAGCTTTTACTACAGCTTAGTTTAAGGCCTGTAATAAAAGCTTTCCTGAGACAGATGCTACAGAAAGGTTTATGGTAGAATTATTCTAAAAAAGGACCTCTTGATCAGTTTGTGGTTTTTGGGGTAGTATCCATCTTAGATTCCCTCTGCAGTTTCTTTATTAACCATGGAGTCTCCAAAGAAATTATCCATCCGTTTGCTCAACAGCTCAGAAAAACCACCTGGATGAAAACTCTTTTGGAAGATATATTTGAAAGGCATTAACAGTCCCCGGCTACATTGCAGGAAGATACAGATACAGCTGCAGTTTTGAGCTCTCAGGATTCCAGACAGTGTATGTCACTGATGCGACTCTTTTGATAGTAAACTGGGTAAAATGTGAGAGAAACAGCTCTTTTTTGTACTGTGGCAAATACTACATGTGACATATTGTTTAATAGTGTGTGGCATAGTTTCTGTCAGTCTATAGTATTAAAAAAACCAGTAAAGAATGATAAGACTGTAAAGTTTAGTACTTAAAAATGTAAGAAAAGCAGGGTTAAAACTTTGTGTGAAATCTTAATACAGTCCTCTTGTCCATGTACCTTTTATGATAGTCTTTAACTGCATGACCACGTACTACTTTTTCCCTGAGATGCCTGTCTCTTTCAATAAGAGTAAATCTTCACTATTTCTATTTATCTTCCTCATTAATCATGTGGCCTTACACATTACACTTCATTCAAAGTTTCCAATGAAAACAAAACTGGTGATTTTCTCCAGGTGTTTCTGCAGTACAGAGTATCAGTGCTTCACAAATACGGATAATTTTATCTGTAGAACACACTAAGAGAATGGGTAGCATTTTTGTACAGATTTATATATTTAAAATATAGCTCCAGCCAATTTCTGTTGCTGCTTTATTCAATGTTTACGCAAATCTCAGAAGCAACTAATACTGTTTTTGCTGAAATGCTGAAGAAAAGAAAATCAATATTCAATCTAAGTCAGACATCTGGCGTGAAAAATTTCAGCTGGTAGCCTGATGCCTGGCAAAGTTGTATGCAATTAAAAGTAAGGCTTTTATTGTGAGAAATTTCAGGCAACCTGAACTGAACTAGCTTTTCAACACTTGTTGTAAGAAAGCTGTCATAAAAAATTTGAAATTAAGGGATTGAAAACGAAAATAGAATGGGTTCAATTTTTTCTTTCTCTTACACCAGCTGTATTGCATTATTCCTGTTTTACTTGTAAATAAGAGTGAATCAGATCAAAGATATACACTGCCTTATGGTGAACTGTTATATCTGAACTGTGCTGAGCATATGATTAAAATGAAACAAGCGAGGAAGTTGTGTATTATTATCATTATTTAATATTGATATTGCCAGTCGTTCCCAGAAGCGTCACATCAAAGCTCCATTGCAATAAGTGCCATACAAATGTATTGTAGAGTAAAGACCGTGATGCAGAAACGACATATTTTCCTTTAGGCTTTTCTGCATTGTTGATCAACATCACTGAACAACATGAGGATTAAGCAAAATTAAAAAACTGTAACAAAATAAAACTATAATGCAAATTAGTGATTCTTGATATAGGACATAATACAAAATAGCTATTTGGCAAGCTACTCAGAAGTAATGTTTGTCATTCTGCTTTTGATTTTTGAAAAAGATGGCAGGTTAGGACCAGCAAAGGGATAGATAGACAAACCAAGGATCCACCTTTCTTTGGCGTGCCTTGAACTAAACAAGATCAAGCTGATTGAAGTGCTTATTGGATTTCTGGGGAAATCTATCCCTGAGCTATAAATCTGTCTGAATGGAGACCCACCATTTATCAAGCTTACAGCAAAAGGCCTTTGAACTGGTGGACAGTTGGCATAGGAACGCCCTCAGGTAGGCTAGCATTTCTGCCTTTTATAATTCGCATTGTGTGACAACTTACAGTGTGTCAGTGACCAATCACATACCCAAGAAGGCAAGGAGCATGCCTACATGGGCATTATAATCTCGAAACCACATTAGTACCTCACATCCACACAGGAAACAGAAATCCAAATATAACCCAAGGTTGAAAAGAGGAGCGTGGTGAATGGAGGGTGCCAGAGCCCTACCCCAGCAAATAAAGTCACCAAGTCGTGAGTGAACCAATGCAGAAGTGGGCTACAGATCTGTTTGCAAACCTTGGAGACAATCAAATGCCATATCACAGCAAAGAGAGAGCCTGGAGCAAAGAGAGAGCAAAGGAGAGAGAGCAGTTTTTGAAACACTTTTGGAGCTATTACTGACTGTATGAATATTCTTAACCCATACTGAAGATGGCTTGTAGTCCTGAATTTGGCTTTGAACTGAAAGGTATGCAAGAAAAAAAATTGTTATTTCGGATGCACAGAATAGCAGATGAGTTTAAGCCACCTTCAGTTGTTTAAACTCTCCTACTTTGTCCTGCAGTGCCAGTCATGAGGGCTTTGCATTAAGCTGTCTGGATTCAAATGGTCCATTATTTACTAGCCAATTTTCTGTTGCTGTCTTGGGAAAAAAAGTAGGAATTGAGAAATGATTTCAAGAACATCAAGTTTTCAAATTTCAGTTTAGGAAGGTTTTTTTTTTTTGGTGATAGCATGGAGGAGATCTTTACAAATGCAGTTTTAGGAGAATTTTTTAAAAAGTGCTTCTGTACTATCACTGAAAAGAACAACAACCCAGCTTCATGTAGTTTCAATCTTTACTCTGATAGGACTTCAGTCTTTAGAGGAAATCTGTGAAAAGTTTTGGTAAAGCCTCTGATGACCTGTTCTTTCTCATTATGAACTTCACATGAGCAATATATCTTTTATAAATCCATGGATATCACGTTCTACTAAGAAATCAGAAAGCAAACTGAATTAGAAGAAAAAAATATAATAAAAATGTTAAGCACTAAATGAAACCACACAGAAATTGTGTTTTGTTAACTATGATCCGAAGATACTGTATAAACTTTACTTTAAGTGCTACTATTATTAATAGGTATGGTGCTCACGTTCTTACTAGAGACATGTTTAAATAAACCCGCTGATCATTTCTAGTGCATAATTTTGACCAAGTAGGAAGTGGCAAAAAATTTGAAGAAAATCCCATTGACATTTAACCATGGGAATTTCCTTGGAAACATCTAGTGAGGGCAATGCGAAAAACTGGCCTTCCAGGCATCACTACCAGTAGCTGTTGTGAATGAGTGGTTTAGAGGCCGCTCAAAGAATCACTGTTGAAGTTATTAGCAGAAAGTGATTTTCATAGTGATTTGTAAAAGCGTGACTTAACAGAGTTCGATGGCAAGGTTCACTCTATCACTTATTACATGGATGAAGCATACAAAGGGAAGCTGAAAAGTCCTTGGCTAGTGTAAATGCTACTTAGCAACAACTAAAACATCAGTGTGTTATCAATATTATTCTCACACTAAATCCAAAACACAGCACTATTCCAGCTATTAGCAAGAAAATTAACTGTATGCCAGCTGAAACCAGGGTATTGTGTTAGAATTGAGTTGGGATGATTTATACAGAGACTGAGGATGAAAAGGTTAAGGGAGATCCTCCTGTTGAGTCACGAGGTTCAGAGTAGACCCAGCTAGATCTAACCCTGGTCCCAGACTTGGTCAACAGTATATGTCTAAGGGATTATATGTTTAGCAGCAGTCTAAAGTTCATTCACAATCTTAAGATAGATCATAAGATTTTAGCAGACTATATTTGCTAGCAGATACTTCCATCAATTCACACACACACGCACACGGATGCAAAGATAGATAAATATGCAAAGATATACCTGTTAAAAATCCCCCTCAAGTTCAGTGAAATACTCACGTAAAATGTCTTGGCATCTCTCAACGGGCGAAGGGTTGAGCCTCGAGGAGTATTGGAGCCCAGATCCCATGTCAGCTGGCGACTGTCCTCTGAATATTGAAAACTCGAGAGTTTGCAAACTCTGAGGAGCGTTCCACTCAGAGGGAGATGCTGGGCGCAACCCGCTGCGGTCCCGGAGAGCTCAAAGGGTCTCACTTTGGACCGCTGTTTATAGGGTTGCAAGATAATTGGCTTTAGTCATCTGTAAATTTCCATCCTGGCCACAGTCCGAGGTGGTAGTTACTAAAATTCTGAAGGTTTCAGTGTTGTTTCAAGGAGCGCTCAACTATCAGACTCAGTACACCAAGGCCGAGGTTTCATGGGAATTTCTGAGATCGACGAGTGGCCCAGGAGAAGCTGGGGGGGAATTCACCACCACAGTAGCTGATCCTAAAAAGTATAGAATCATTTTCTCTATGGCACTGGGTAGACTGATATATCAAAAACTGGTGCTGTTTGGACTCAATTTCTCTTCAGTCATGTCCATACATTTTGACTAAAGAATCAATGATTTCTTGAGGGAAAACTTGAAAATATTGATTGGATTCTGTGAGGATTTTAGGATAGATTTAGATTGATTTAGATAATCAAACCTTTTTTTTTTAACAGCAGTAGCTTTTGAGTAGTATAGCTGAAATATCCACACAGCGTAAGTCAGATGACCATATCAGGGCAATGATTTAATCTGTTGCTGTGTGCATGGTCTGTAATAATGAAAAAGTTGAAACTAGTGTCAGCCAATTTCAAAATATTGAGAGAGAAAAAACATGTATCAGCTTTAAATTAGTTTTTAGTGGAGCCCTTGCCAGAACAATTTACAGATCTCCTGTATAATAGTTACAGAAATCTAATTAAAGTCTATACCTGCTTAGCTTGTTGTGAAAGTCACATAAAATGTGATTTAAGCTAGCTTCCATTTGTTTCACAATGGAAGTGAGGCAATGAAGGTGAGGCATATGTAGATGGTCAGTCATTGACAGCCAGTAACCCATTAAACCATGATGTCTGTGCTTGTTCACACTTCTAAAGCTTTCAGTGTAAACATGAGACCTGTCTTCTGCAGAGGTTTGAAATTTATTCTATATTTAAAATTACCCAGTATCTCTTCAAACATCCATATCGGTTCACTTGCTCCATTTCTTCAGGAAAATTAAAGTGTGTACTTACTTACTGATGTCTTAAACAGCACACACAAGACAAAGTGCGTGGGTGAACATAGGAAACCAAAATGGTAACCCTTACTGTAAAAGCCACTTACACTAAAAAAGAAGTGTCAGCTTCCCAGCTGCATACAGTCATCAGGGCACAATTCAGAGCCATTTTCTGAATTCTGTGATCTAATTTATAAGTGGTCTATGAGAAATGTAATTTGGTCTTTTCAAATTAAATCATCTGTCTAAATAAAAATGGAAAATGTATCATTTCACTACTGCTGAGCCAGAGAAATTAAAATAGTATTTACAGCCAAAATGAAAACAAAAGTAAAATTATTCTGATTTTATCACCTTTGAAGTCATTCTTCTTCTCAACTTCAACTGATAGGAGATGATTTTATAAGCACGTCTACTTCTACCAGGAATTTGTAAACAGGGTTCATAATTAGTGTGGGAAAAGAATATCATAGTAGATATATCCTTGGAGGAATGTGAAGGAAATCAGTTCCTCAGTAGAGGGTTTTGGGTAGTAATAATCTCAGATAGAATATGTAGGAGTTTATAGCAATGCTGTTTAACTGTAAGCTGTACAGTAGTTAAATCTCATTAAAGATGTCCTGAATTTATGTAAAATTGTCAAATTGGAAAACTTGCGCATTTAATGACAAGGTTCACAAAGCCA
Organism: Fulmarus glacialis; assembly: GCF_000690835.1. NCBI lineage: Eukaryota > Metazoa > Chordata > Aves > Procellariiformes > Procellariidae > Fulmarus > Fulmarus glacialis. Next base: position 12,364 of record NW_009233742.1, on the reverse strand, counting down.
ATGCTTCTGGCCTGAAATACGATCCAGTTTCACCAGAACAGTCCTTTTTAGCCACAATTTTATTATTTCATGACTGCTGAGTGACCTCAAACTTCACAGGAGAAGTATGTTGGTTTGTATTTCATTTGTTTACTAATGCACGTTCATAAATGTTGTCTGAGAGAGTACCACAACACTTGGTCGAAGTTGACTGGAGTATTTCTGCTTGTTTTAGAACAAGTTGGTTGAAATTGATGGGATTAAAAAAACACCTCTAACTTCAAGAAAAAAGTCTTCCTTTTGAAATCATACAGTAATTTCAAAGGGTTTGGAAGAGAATGGGAAGACAACTGGATTAACATGATAACCTCAGCTTTTTTAAAGATACAATAAAAAAATATTTATCTCAGTTTAAGGGCTTCAGTAAAACTTAGACACTGCCTGGGCATTGTGCAGAGCTTTGTACACAGATGTATTTGACACAAAACATAGTTCTTTCTTTTGTGTTTATCACTTTGTTATTTGTTTCAGTCATTGCTGCTTACATACAAATATCTTGTTTACCGTATCTGTGATGAAATCTGTTTAAAACAAGTATTATTTCTGTGTTTTGATGTCCATTGCTACTATTTAGTAACTGGGCTCTGCTTTCAGCAATTCATGTCTTCCTATGGATAACTAATTGCTAACCAGACTAATCCTGTAGATTTCAGTGGTTCCACTACTGGATTTACAAACTACTTTAAATCAGAACTTCAGTACCTACAGGTATCTTGAACCTGATAAGTCAAAGCTAAAAAATGCTTTCAGTGGAAAGCTCTTAACTATGGACAAAAATGTCTTAGCTCCTCTTTCTTGTGAGAATGTTTTCATCCAAAAAGCACTGTTTATTTCTGTGTTTCTCTGATCTAAGTTTTAGTACTTTAAATGCAGTCAGAAAGCTTTTGGCACACAAACCGTATTGATAAAATTCTGAATAATTTCTCAATGTAGCTCCTATATATCAGTAAGTGCATAATTCCAATTGAAGGGAACTGCTCCAGTGCCTGGCAGAATTACTGTAACTGACTTCAGTAAAATTTATATCAGGACATAAAAAAATGGTGAATTAGAGAAATAAAATTGAGTCCCAAAATGCCATAGATTTATTACAGGAGTCTTGGTCTGCAAAGCAGAGTGTAAACAACAAAAAATATTCCAGGTTGTGAGACGGGGATACTTGACAAAAGAGCATCTGATCACAGCAAGAGAGATTTTGAAAGAAGACTTTGGGATTGGAATGGCCAATGTTGGCCAGAAAACCTTGTACCTACAGCTGCTTATCTTCTTGGGCTCTTGGTCCTGTTTGCAAGGCATTCTGGGTTCTCTATGTGTCAAAAAACACACTTCATAGTCATTACTGCTGTCAGTTGCTAATCTTGATGTACTCAAGGAAAGGAGCAGGTGACCTTTAAAAATCTATGGTTCCTGCAGACCTGGGTCATAGCAGAACAAGAAAGAAAGAAGCTTGCATAGCATTGCTAAACTTGTTTGTGGCTCTGCAAGAAGCTTAAGTATCTAGTTTAAAATATGTAATTGTTACTAAAGCAGTGGTGGAACTGACACTGTCAGAACAACTTTCTTTGGCAGTTTTGATTAATTCCATCTTTAATTAGAATAATTGCTTCTATTGCTTTATTTATGAAAAAATATAAATAACTAAGTTCACATTTGTGAACTAATCCTTAAGGTATTAGTGCTTTGACACATTTGAGAGGCAAATGCAAATAGCGTGAAAGCTGGTATTTTTCTATGATTTGTTGTTCATTGAACTTGAAGCGGGGAAAAGTGATATTAAAAATTGAAGTGAACCTGGTGACAATTCCATAGATGCATTTCACTTGGGGAATTAGCTAAAAATGTGCTTTGGAGCATGATTTTGGAAAGGGCTCATAAATTAGCTGAGGTGAAAAATTAAAAAATAAGAAAAGAAAAGAAGCTAGGCTCCATTACCCAGTACTCTAGCAGATTTATTGGGAAGTCACCTTTCAGCTAGTGTTTTTATAACTTAAACAAATTACAAGTGAACATCATATTTGTATATGGCTTTTCATGAAAGCAATGTTTCAAAGTGATTCATTATTTATTACATGCTCTGTGGTATACAGGCTATCCATCCTACAGCTGTTAGACATAATGAGAACAAGAAAAAGACCTTGCGTGCTTTAGCAGAAGATAGCAAACCTGAAGTAACTTTCAAACAATATAAAATGAAGTTTTTTACATGCAAAACTCATTAAACTTATCTCCACAAATGAGAGGCTCTTCTGAAACTCAGTAGCCCTTCCCAATTGCCTCCTGACTCTGACTTAGTGCTTCAATATATGTGCTTTGTGGTTATATACTGGTTTAAAATGCGTTTGCAATCTCTCCCTCTCTGCTTAGAGTAATCAAAAATATCAGCGTATGGAAGAAAATTGAAAGGCATATATTAATCTTCGTTTATAATTTTCTTGATTTTGTTAACTTCTTTTTGCAATTTGTAGGCGGGTTTTGTGCTGTAATTTCAAGACATATATTGGCACAAGGAATTATGTTAAAATTTGTATGAGCGTATTAATTATTAACGGCTATATTTATAATATAATTAATATAAATGATTTTACAATTAATTTAGACATTTTTAAACCCCATAATTTCACTGACTTCCCAGTAAAACTATAATTTTTACTTCCCCCCCGCCCCCGCCGTTAGTTGCTCCTTAGGGCAGCGGTACCAGCAGGCCCCCGAGCTGATCAGCACCACGGACAGAAACCGCGGTGGCGGGCGGCGCTCAGCCGGCGCCTGGGGCACCTACCCGTGCAAACGGCACAAGCCTCCCAAAGGACCGATTGCCTGAAACAAATCTTAGCCCACAGCAGAGCCGATCACTGGCATCACAGATCAGCTTCAGTCACCCAAATAACCCGTGTGTTGGGAGCAAGGAGAGAAAGATTACCGCCTATGAAGGTCTCTGAGTTCTAAGACCTCAGAATACACGCTGCAATGAAAAATGAAGTCAGTCATGCTTTACTGGCTAAATAAACTACTTTGACACTGTTAACTCTTTGAAATAAGGACTGTATTTTCCTTTGTTTTTTAGACAATGTTTGGCATATTGGTATTCCATATTGCTCTGGAAATATGATAGAGAGACATCTTTGAAAATAATGGTCTGAGCAAGTAATACTAGTTATGACCCCCTTACTTGTTAAGAAACAACCGTTAAATTATTACGGACTAGATAGCTACTAGGCGACTGAACTGCAAAGTTTCCTGAGCAACATCAGACAACAACATTAGTCAAATTAACAGACTATTTTGTTCTCTTCCTCCCTTCCTGTGGAGAAGAACAACACTGGACGGTCTCATTGGGACGTGGGCTAGACTCCCACACAACAGAAATGTCAAAGCATATGTGGTATGTGACACTGCATTTATTAAAAAAAAAAAAAAAAAAATCCAAACAAAAAAACCCACTAACCAACAAAATCCTGTCAATGGCATTAATTTCTCATGATTCCGATCCAAGAAATAACTTGGGAAATAATTAAATTTTCCATTAGGTGAGTTGAAAGCCTGTGTCAAAACCAAGTACTATGGTGGCAGTAGATAGTGTCTGTTGTTCATCTGTGACAATCTTAACCAAAAAAGAAGCCTTCTTACCTAACTTCAGACACCAACATCATAGACATCTTCATGTGAGCTAGTCACTCCAGACTCCCTTTCTGGTCAGTGAAGTGTGTGTTCACCTAAACTGAAGGGTGCAGGTCACCTGAATCTTTGAAGACATCTGTTAAGGACAAGACAAACTGCACTCTGATTCCTTCCAGTGGTTATGAAGGGACATTGGGGCAACTGCTTCAGAAGCAGACAGATCCACTGCAGATGCCTGTTTTTATCCAGTCAGACCCCTTGAACACTGACACTAAGCAGTATGCAAGTAACTGGGCAAGCATCCAGAATTGCCAATGTCTTTGGGAGAATTAAGTTTCTAGGGGTGGGGAAGCTTCTGGGAAACCCCACACAACCCCACACTTGCCTGGAGGATGTGTCATCAGATGCTAGATGGTATCTGACTTGTTCAAATACTTCCACTCACATTGAAATACAACCTAATGACAAAAGTCCACAAACAGCCACACATTAAACTTCCTCTGTATGCATTTTATATGTCAAATATCAGCCTCTGACAAGAGTATTATATATGAGACCATAACTAATTTAGCTTCACATTCTCCTGACTATCTTGGATGCTGGTTATACTTCACTAGTTTGTTTGATTTTTCAACATCTCTGCCACTAAAAATTTCAATCAAAACAAGTGAAATTACTCGAGAAACAGTGAAAGCTGAAAAACATGTCTCAACTCAACTATCATTTTTTAAATTTTAGGTATCTACTATTGATACAGAAAAATAAAGTGAAAAGAAAGAGATAAAATTTACATTACAGGATAGAGGTGATTAAAGGAAAAATATTTAAAACTCCCTCTTTTGGATTCAAGGTCTGCTTTGGATGAAACCTCTTCTTCCTATTAGTCCAATGAAAATAAAATGCAGAAAAAATTAATGCAGTATTGTCCTTTTGAGTCTGCAGACAGTCTGAAGCAACAGTTCTTCTTCAGGGAATAGGAAGGATGCTCTAAGCTCATCCAATGAAGCGGACAACTTATAAAGACTGGAAGTGAAGGCCAAAAATACGCTACCCAATTTTAGGCGTCTGATAGAGCTACTTGAGCGAAAAGTTGAGTTTTCCCTAAGCTATGTATACAACCAAGGAAGATAGATGATTTCCTCTAGAGGTGGACTGAAGCATCTAGTGACATCTCCCTGTCTCCCTGACTCTTCTGGGAAATTTTACATGATTAAGCTCTTTCTGAAGGCACTTCCATTCACTGCTAGAAGTTATATGGTATGCACTCCTTTTCACCGTTCTCTCTGCCCCTCTCCATCCAAATTAGTGAATGAAAAATTATCTCAGTAGATTAAGATGAGGTGCTTATCCCACAGTTCAAAGCTGTTGCCTAAACTCCTCATATGCCAGAAAGGAGGCCATGCAATTGCCATAACTCTCAGCTTTTCCTCTAGCAAGAGGGCAGTTTCTCTGATGCAGTCAATTAGCTTTTCCGATGCTATCAGATTTTGACTGCCCACCCACTACCAAAACCTTGCTATGTAAACCCAATACAAACAAATTCCTTGGTGTAGAAAGGATTGAATCATGTGTTGCCATGAGTAGGTTTTGCCATGTTTGCCATAGTCAGGAACACTCATTTATAGTGCCAGACATTTTACTAATGTCTATGGTATGCTTAGAACTGGAAATCTGATAATGACCCACAGTATAAGAAATATTGGGTTTTTTTTTTTTTGCAAATGGAAAAAGCCCACTGTTCCACTTGATCTATTGATAAATCTCACATTTAATACTGGAAAAGTATTACTTCTTTATCATAAGGAAGTTGCTGTGGCATTTCCAGTCTGTTACCCAGAGCACCTCCACAATTCTTGCCACAGAATTTAGACCCACCTGGGGACACCAGGGATCATGGAGCAGGTTTCATCTCCTCTCCTCTCCTCTCCTCTCCTCTCCTCTCCTCCTCTTTATGTGATTCTCCTCCTAACAATATTATTTCCTCTCATTACAGAGTAGGGCATAGCTGTGCTGTAATAACAGCATATCAAGAAAAAGCAATGGCCACATTTTGGTTCCCTGCTTCTACATTGCTTCAGGGGAAATTGTGACAATCTTATTTTATGCCTAGACTGCATCCCACTCTTCAATAGCCAGCCTATGCTGATGGGCCATTCCACCTCCTGCTTTGACCTCACTTTATTTATTCTTAGTTCACTCGCACAGAGGGAAGAGTCGCAGACCACAGAAATATTCTTATTTTATGTGCCAGGGCCTGCAACACTGGAAGCTAATTTGATAAAGTAAAATGGTATTATACTGCCCTATACCAGTGTGTTATGTAAGTGACAGGTATTAAAAAATAAGTCAGCTGTTTATTTATGGTTTTCCTACATACTACCCACAGCACAACATACCGTTCAGTTATCATTTACAATTTAGTGTCATAGATAATTTACAGACTAACATGTTACCAGTTAGGGAGCTGAATACTTATTATTTGTTTAAGCCTATGGAACTCACTTATGTCTCAGGTGTGTCAGACTGTGAGCGTGCAAGCTGCCGTGGGTCAGGGCAGAGGCACAGGAGCCATTGAGGGGCACAGCGAAAGGAAGGAATCCCTCCTCAGACAGGCACCCTTCCACTTTGGCTCTGGCTTTGCTCCCATATATTATTGGGCTAGACAAAAAGCAGGAATAACATGCCTGGGTAGTTGGTGTGAGGTACGTGCCAATCCCTTACCCATTTTCTTGGTCAGTAGAAGGGGTAATCAGCAACTACCGGCCCCGGCACCCCAACCTTGAGGTATGTGGAGGTGATACCAAACTATGAGTGTCCCCTGAGCAGGCATATGGTCTGGGCTGCAATCCAGCACAGACCCAGTAGCAGAGTTCAAGAAGGCCCTCATTGCAGTCTATTGCACACAATTTTGGTTATTTAGGAATAAGGTGGCAATATTATTGTAAATAATATTTAAAAGAAAAAGGTCAAAGAAATGGGAGTTGAATGATTTAATTGCTTTTTGTAATTTTCAGTGCATTTTAATGGTAACTACAATAAAAATACAGTTTTGCTTTATCTTTTTTTTTTTTTTTTCCAAAGAGAAATACAATCTCAACATTTCCAGGTTGAAATAAAGCTAAATTGCAGTAATGAGTCACTGAAGTATGACCCCATAGAAACAATGATTTTTGGAAGGACTGAGCAAAATCCCTGTCAGCAAGGAAATTACTTCATACGGATCTGACACTGACTTTTCAGTTTTCTGTCCCTCCCCCATACTTTTCCACTTTTTCATCTCTTTTGAAAGGGCTACATGGAAAGCGTAGCTCATTGTTAAATGATCTAAGAAAACAGGCAGAAAAGAGAAAAGGGCAAGATAATTTCAATTGTATAGATGAGCAAACAGAAAAACAATAACAAGGCAATCAATTGAGCAAACAGAGGCTGTGGCAGTAACACAAATGATTATGTACACACCATTCTCAAAATCTGAGATGCAAACAAATTTTTAGGGGAGATACTAATTAAGAGATTATTCTTATCAAATAGGTTTGCTTATAGAAGGACTTTTATCCATGCCTATAAACCACTAAAATACTAAACAAAAATAGTAAACCTACTCCTCTGTGCAAGATTTGTAAATCTTAGCAGAGCTCTTTTCCCCTGTTCAGTTACACTTTTAGACTAGATCTTCCACTGCTCTGAATTACCATACCTCCATGGCATTCGTGGTACTTTGTTGATGCACATTACCTGAAGTTTGGGCTCTTTGTACACAGTTTAGTGATGATGAAGGTATCAAAATAAAGTTTGGAGATGAAGCCCTATCTCTGTTCAAGATATGAACACAGTCTGGGAAACGCAAACTTTCCTGCATCCCCTGAAGATATCAGGAGCAAGCAGCCAGCAGTAGAAACAAGCATATAAAGATTATAGGGTATTTTTATTTGTAAAGGTATGTTTACCAGAAGGCACTCCAAGAGGACATTTAGTCTGTTTTCCATTCTGGTTTAGCCTTTAGCTTCTGAATTGGCGGGAATTTCTCTTAGCAAAAAAATCTTCAAATGTGTTTAAGTACCTCTTAGATCTGGTTTGTTCAGATGATGTTCAATACACAGATCTGGTCAAATTTAGTAACAGCTGATCACCTAATTCCTTTAGTGCCAGCTGAAAACTGTACTGATTAGGAGATCTTCAAAAATGCTCTTTGATATTGAATATCTGGTATCCGTAGTTTTAAGAATTAATTTAGTCTTTCAAGGTTTGTCTCAATTCAGGAAACCATTTTAGTACAAACTTTAGAGCCACTGAAGCTAGCAAATATTAAGATTATGTTTAAAATTAAGAACAGAATCATACAAAAAAATGTAGCCAAAATTCAAAAAAATTCCATGCCTTTCTGCAAGGTAGGATTAATTTTACCTAGATCTCCTCTGAAAAATATTTAGGCAATGTCTGCCCAAAGATCTGCCAATGATTTGACAACGTCTCCAAGCAATCTATTCCAGGGCTTGTCTCTACTCTTAGAATCTGTTCTCTAATGCCTAACCATAATCTTCATTTTTGTTATTTAAGCCCATTGCTGCCTACCAGTGAAGAGGAGGTTCTTCCTTCCTAAGACAACTTTTTATGTACTGTAATGTGGTCGTCTCATTCTTCTTTTATAATTATTTTTATTTATGCTTGTTTTCCTCATAGGTGAAGTCATATGGCCTTTGGTCATTCTCTGCTTTTCTCTCTTCGATGAGTTCTTACCCTCCTCAAAATTTTGTGCCTAAAGCAAAATGCAGTACTCCAGTAGGGTGAATATCTGAGCTGAGTATATCAGGTGAATTACTTCAGTATCTCAGAGTCTGTAATCTTGTTTTAATATTTGTCAGAATGGTGCTTGTCCTTTTGCAGCTGTATTGAATATCTATATGACTTGCAGTTGGTTTATAATTTTAATTCTTTTTTCTTCCTTTTTTTTGCATTTTGTGTATCTCAGTATATACAGCTAAAATTTAAAGATTGATATATTTTCTCTACTGAATTCAGTGCCGATTTTGCCATTGTTTTCAGTGGAGCCTAGAATTTATTTCAAGATAGCCCAATAGAGAAGTTAATCATAAGAATGTTACCTTGAAACTTGAGAAATTTTAAGCTCTTTTCTAATTAAAATTCTTTGTTAGCAGCCATAAAATACCATACATATGTATTTACTGCACTTTCTACTAAATGCTTGAGAAAAATGTTTATTAGTAGTACATATATACATTTTAAAGAAAGGTACTCATTTATATTCAGTAGCTAGATATTGTTATTCTAGATATACTTTCTAAGCCTTGAAAGTATTACAAATCTCAAAATAAGTAGGAGTAGCCTCATTTCACTAGAAAAAAAACACATGAAAGGGGGATTTAGAGGGCTGAGCACAAGAGCACAAGTGTCCTTTAGGCTCAAGTCTGTGATAGAAGCAGACTTGTGAAGCACAGGAGAAGCAGTCTGCATGTTGATAACACACATGACAAAATACAGAGAAGGCAGCTGGCAAAGGTAAGCTTGTTAGAGATGGTCAGTAATGCTGTGTCAATAATGGTAATTGCCAATTATGCTGAAAATAGCTCTTTAGCACATAATGTCATAAGCATTTCTCAGTCAAGAAAACTAACTTGGTGATTGCAAGGTTCAAGTGACTGAGGATCACAAAAATATTGACAAGTTATAATTGTTCAAACAACATAGAAATGTGAAAGTGGCCCATTTCTAAAGTGGACTGTCAAGAAAGCATTTGCTCTAAAGCGGTTAAGATATACTTGGTGATTCTCAAATTCTTTGAGATATCTTATTCTTCACAATAAAATATGCTTCCTTCATTTCAGTGAGACTGAGAATCAATAGGAACATGCATCAAGTTATATATCCAGGAATTGACTGTGGTAATCTGTTTAATTCCAATTTAAGAAAGCGTTATAAGGAGATGCATTTCACAACAAATGGTCTGACTTCCTGGCATCTATTAACACTTCCTAGTAAACAAGCTGTACAAATGGAAATGGCCTTATGGACATTTAAGGAAGATGCTCATACAAGCTTTGAAATAAATAGAGCAAAGTTTTCATCCAACACCTGAGTGTTAGAACTTGTGTTGTTTAATATTTGACTCAGCTTCCAGCCCGTTAGTGGGGCTTATATTCAACTGTTTGCATACAGGATGCCTGCTCATACGGTATGGCATTGCTTGCTTTCCATTACTGTGCTGAACCTATCAGAGCTAATATGACCCACCTCCTCTGGGTGATGCCATGTTTAAGAAAAAGGAGCTAATGAGCAATATTGTAATGTAGATTTTAGAGCAGTTGTGAGAAGAAAGAATCACAGATGCAGTTGAAAGCTTGTTTTACTTTTAAAAGATCACCTTTGATTCTTGAGCTTTTTAATATTTTCTCTCTTTTCTAAAGGCATTTTATTCTGGAAAGCTGAACACACTTCCATTAGCAACATGTTCAGTCAAGAGCATCTGAGGAAATATATTTGTTGTATTAAAAAAACATATAAATATTCCCACATTTGCTTTGTGGGGGATAACACATAGCAGCTGTATTGTAAAACCTCATGCTCTGCAGAACACAGTCCATCAGAAGAGACATGTGTTTTGGTTCATCTGAGAGAGAGATGGCTATAAATCACCAGGTGGTAATAGGAATTGTCTGGGAAAGTTGTGCTCAGCAGCAGAGGGATGGAGGCGCAGAAGAG
>NW_009233742.1:0-1962 GCF_000690835.1 Fulmarus glacialis | reverse complement strand
GGGGAGCGGGCCTCCCCCGCCCGCCTGTCGCTCCGCCGTGGCTCCAGCACCGTCACTCCTTCCCCGTGCCCCTACTGCCATACGTTCCCTATTTTAATTTCCTGCCCCAGGCAGGACAGCTTCCCCCTCCCCTTGGCACAGCTCCCACCTCCTCAAGCAGGCATGCCTTTGCCTCATTTCACCCGCCTTTGCCTCAAGCAGACGAGCTCCCCATCCTTTTCCTACCACCCGCTTCCCTGAGTGGGCTGTGGAGTTACTTTATTTACTGACACCCCGTTAGAGAGCTGCCTGCCTGTTGATAGGTGCTGATCTCATCAGCAGGGTACCCCCGAAAATCCTTTCTGCTTTTCTGTCGGGGACGTGGGATGCTCAACATAGCTGAGAATGAGTGCCTCTGTATCACAAAACGATTTCCTAATGGAGGTTCAGACCTTGGAGGTGGCGAGAAGCGTAAGGGGTTAGTGTCTGACACTGGATCTGGCTGGGTATCTGCTTTATATTAACGGAGGTGGGAAGCTGCTAAGAGAGCTGTGATTAGTTCCCAGCAGGGTAAATGTAGGTACCTTCCAAACTCCACTGGGATAATTCAGCTGCTTTGACGATTCCCAAAATTTCTAGAAAATTAAGGTTTTTTGTAGCCACACATTGATTTCTTCAGCTTTTATTTGGCATAGAAAGGCAAAGCCATTTTAGAATATTTATTTTTTTTCCCCAGATAGAAGTCTTGTCTATCTAATCAGTCAATGGCATCTAGCCTTGCAAAATGTTTCGCTTGTTCATGTTTCTTACAAACGTTTGTTTCTGAACAAATACCCCGTTGTCCAGACTATTTTGTCTTATATTCATGACAAAGAGCCAAATTTTGGCCCAAGGATCCTGATGTTTTAGTGTTTTTTAAGACAGAGCATTGGGTGTTAGATGTTTTTTAGAAATGCCAGTCTCCTGCAGTGACGGTATGGAGTAATAAAAACCATTTGATGTTTGCTTTGAGGTACTGAAATTTAATTAAAACAGAGGAGGGGTAAAAGGGTTGGACTGACGTGATTACTTTTATGTCCGTCCATTTTATTTAAGAATATTTCTGTGTTTCAGGCATACTCTTTGGGAGTTATGCTGTGGGTTGTGAAATACTGTATTTCCATACAATCTCTGAGATAATTCCATTGGATTTGCCACAAATACTTGCAGACAAGACCCTGCATGGTGCAGCAATGAAGCACTAAAGGCACTGGAAGCAAGCAGATGCAACTGGAGATGCTATCACAGATCCTTTCATCCTGCTGCTGGCTCGTATTTTGGAACCCAAAGAAGATTTCTACGAGTCTGACAGACTGGAGGGGCTTTTGCACGCTATATTATTTGGAAGTGATGTCGCAGGATGATGTCTGCAGAGGTCAGCTATGCATCTACAGTGTTGAGCCTGGGGTCCACAGTGGGTCCCTTACTGAGGAACACAAGGCACCGCTGCGTCTGGCTGCATCTCAAACTCCTCCAGGAGTAGAAGAAGAAAGTAGCAGTTTAAAGGTACTGTGATTCCAGACCTTTTGTGTGAGAAGAGCCACTTGAGACTAGTAAAGATTACAGCCAAGCGTATGATATCTGCTGGAGTGTGAAAAGCCCGGAATTAGCAAAGGCAATTACTTACCAAGCAGCACCTGCAGCTCAGGGAAGGGAGGCTGCTCCTGCAGTGTCACACAGTGATAACCTCCAAGAGAGTCGGTGGGAAAACAAAACACTCGTCACTTCTCCTCAGCATTTGGTGGAAACAAGGCTTCCTTTCCCTGAGTGGGTGAAAGCAAGCACGCATGGGAAGTTCACTCTTTAATTCTCTTACCAGAGATCAGAGATACCCTGACACAGCTTCTCTTCCTTGGCTCATTCAAGGAGAGTGAAGAGAAGAGTGGTAGTTTTCACTCCTTCCTCAGGCCTTTTATTTAGAAGAATCATAGAATCATAGAATCA
>NW_009233741.1:33560-37201 GCF_000690835.1 Fulmarus glacialis | reverse complement strand
CGCGGTGCTGCCGGGAAGCGGCGCTGCCGGGGACTGCCGGTGGGGCCCTGACCGCTCACCCCCGTGCACTGCGGTCCCTGCGCAGGAGGTGCCGCGGGGTCAGGAATCGTCAGAAAACTCCAGCAGAGGCGCAGGGACAGGGTGCGCGGTGCTGCCGGGAAGCGGCGCTGCCGGGGACTGCCGGTGGGGCCCTGACCGCTCACCCCCGTGCACTGCGGTCCCTGCGCAGGAGGTGCCGCGGGGTCAGGAATCGTCAGAAAACTCCAGCAGAGGCGCAGGGACAGGGTGTCACGCCGTATCGTTCTGCACAAGACCTCTGGAAATAAAGTTATAAAAAGATGATGCTGAGCTGTGCTGATGTATTCTGCGGGCTGGGGCGGGAACATAGTCCCTCATGGCTGTTATGACTTTTTCCCTTCTTTGTGTCTGCCTCAGATTGCTAAAAATCCAGAAACCTGGAAGGTGATGTTTTCCCCCAGGACAGCAGGTGCTGGGAGAATGGGCTTGAAAATTCAGGCAAGCACCCGACATCTATCCGCTCCCCAGCACACCTCGGGGAAGTGTTTCTAAGTGAGCTCCCACGAGCGTTTGGGCAGCGGTGTGGCCTCGTCTTCTTGCTCAGAGGATGACGGAAAGATCCCCCGCGCTGCCAAAGCTGCAGAAATGCCTTTGGGGCACCAGGTTAAATGGGGGAAGTGCCAGAGCAAGAGGGTGATGGAGATCCAGCTTTGCTGCCAAGTGTGAAATGAAGTTTTCATCCTCATCTCAGTTAAGCAAAGTTTCCATTTCTAACCCTGTTTTTGTTTTGAAAATCCAGCTATCCAAAGTAGGGTGGTTCCTGTGCCCTGGGCCTCTCGCTCTGTCCCGACTGCTGCATAAGCCAGGAAGAGCAGGGTTGCAAGAGCTTTCCAAAATTTTTACTTACTCCTTTTTCTTTTATACCAAATTTAGGAGGACAGAAGGGAAAGAACAAAAATAGGAGAAAAAAAAAGCTCCAAAAGGAAGAAATTAAAACTTTCCTGCCTTTGCAGGAGACCTCCTGCCTTTGGAGATGCAGGAAAGCAGCAGGGCTGATTTGCAATTACACATTTCATCTTGATGTGCTCTGAGAATGTAACCTGTAACAGGGAAAGCCACGCTTTTCCCTGAAAACGCCCCATCCGTCCCCATTCCCTGCCTGCTACGGTGTGTGTGGCTGCACTCACCCCACCCCACCCTACCCCACCGTCCCAGGTGGGGCTCGTGCTGCTGGAGCCATGGGGCACCTGTGGGCTATAAATGCGGGGAGGGTGTTAGGGCTGGATCCTCCCTGCAGGACCTGCCCCAGCTGTGGAGGGTGCAGAGGGCTGTCCTGGCTCAGCGAGCAGGATCTGGCCGGTAATGGCGGGGGGCTGTTGCTGGGGAGGTCAGGCATCCTTCGTGCTGCTTGGGGGCTGTAGGGGCAGCGTGGTCACGTGCAGCGGTGCTCAGGGAGTGTCTGTGGGTGCTGGTGCAACTCAAGATTTCCAGTGTTTGTGCTTGAGGTCTCTAAGAGGAGCTTTGTCTGTCCTGTGGTGCAGTCCTGCATCTCCCTGGGTGTTTGAGTGCTCACCCTAGGGCCACTGGTGCTTCTTTGGTGCACGATGGGGGCCCAGTGGCTCCGTGGGAGTGGGGTAGAAGCAGGGCTGGGGCTGTCCCCGCAGGACACGACCGTGCTCCCCGGTGAAATGAGCTGCAGTACAGACAGCATCGCCTGCAAACCTGTCTCGTCCCGTGCTCGAGGATGTCTAGGGCCACGATGCTTCTTGCTGCAGGGTGCACTGTGGTGGCCTCCCTTCCCAGCCAGCACAGAGGAGAGCTCTTGGGAGGGACGTGCGTGTCCCCTCACAGTGTCCTGCCTTCCTGCAAAGCCCCCTGGCACCGCACACGGCCCTTGCACAGCATCTGGAGCTGCCAGCTCCGCTGGCTTCTGCTCTGGTTTCGGTCTTGACATGATCTCAATACATAGAATAAACTCATGCCATATTCCCCAGTAGAAGAGAAGATGCCCATGCCGAGGGAGAGGCCGCTGTAGTTGCAACCGGGTCCCCGGCAGTGGCTTCCAAGTCATGTAGAGCACAGGCTGGATCCCACATGTGGGCACAAATAAGCACCATCAGGTGTAGGCAGCTCCAGGGTATGCAAATGTAACGAAGAAAATGGAGTACACAGTGCTTGCGTCTAATCCAGGAGCAGGTTGGGCTGCCTTGGTTCATCTGTGCCCTGATGTTGGGTGAGGTTATTTACTGGTTTAACTGGAGCTGGGGTAAGATGAGCATAGCCTGTGTGCTCAGCCCTCCTGGAAGCCTGTGAGCAGGCAGTGAGATTTTTTTAGGAAAATAGTAGTTGCTTACTGAAATGATTCACCAAATGATTTATCTGTGAGCAACCTGCTGGAATTAGTGTGTGTCCAAACTGGGACAGGGCACGCTGCTGGCATGTCCCCACTGCGAGGGTGTCTCCAGGGGTCCTGCTGCAGGTGAGGGCTGCATCCCCCAGCCCAGGTCCCCCCCGCTGCCTCCAAACCCCGTGGCTCCCAAAAGCAAATGTGAAAGACATGCAAGTGACGTGGCTGCTGGGAGGAAACCAGTTCCGCTAAGTTTATTTGCATTTCTTGGTGCAAAAAAAAGTATTCTTTGAAAATGCAAGCTGCTTCTCTGTTTGGATTTTAAATCTTGCCTGTGCATTCAAAGGGACGTGGTTTCCGAAGGAGGAGGGGTGCCAGTCTCAGCCTCCTCCTGTGCAGCTTTAACTCAGTTGCAGGGGCATTTTAAAATGCCCTGGTCACCCTCTTCATTCTGGGTGCTTGGTGTCGTCTCCATCCTGCTGGTGCTGCTGGCGGGGCTGCAGCGGGTGCATGGGCTCGCAGAAGTGCTGCTGCACAGGGGATTTGTGACAAATGTGGTCAGGAAGAAGACATCTGCTTTGCTTGCAGCATCCTTTTTTCCCACTCCAAGAGCTGAGATTATGGTCATGCGAGGGGGCCGGATCCTGGCTGGAGGCAGCGCGGCCCCGCAGAGCCGCCCCGTCGGGCTGTGTACCCTCGCACAGGCAGAGCGCTTCCCTCAGCTATGCAAAAGCTCTGATTTTTTTTTTTTTCTTTCATTAGAAACAGCAACACGTTGCCTCACATAATTAATCAATTTATATCAACAGAAAGAATAAATTGGTGCCTTTCTGGCAAGCTTTCCCCTGGCGGGAGGCGAGCTCCAGGCCTTAATCATGTACCCCCCATCGCTTCCCATGGGTGTGGGATAGAGAGAGACACGTGGGAAGGGGCACTGCCACCACCGCTCCTTCCCCAGGGCCCACGGACACACAAAGCGGGCAGGAGGAGGAGGAGGAGGAGGGGGATGGCTGGAGCCTTTGGGGCTGGCTCGTGGTGGGGCATCGAGCAATGCCACAGCTGATTACGTGAGGGCCAATGTTAGAGGTGAGCAATGGTGCTGGAGGGTCTGATTCAGCCCCATTTCTCCCGATTTACTGTGGCTGGCGAGGGGTGGTGCAGACCATGGCCAGATGATGAAGCTGATGCTCCCACCACCTGGGCAGGAGCACGTTGGCACGGCCATGCCAGCTTTGTCCCAGCACTGGCATCCACGCAGGCCGGTGATGCGTCCAGC
>NW_009233741.1:33139-33442 GCF_000690835.1 Fulmarus glacialis | reverse complement strand
CTGCCGGCAGATGCCAGTGGGAAAGAAAGTGCGAGGGATGGAGGGCAGCGGGGGAGAGGCCGGGAAACTGGGAAAGGCTTCTGGTGGGGAGGGGAAAGGGGCTTGTGCAACAGCCAGCCTTTAATTAAGGGTCTTTAAAGCATTTTCCCAGCTGGCTAACATTGTCTTGCCATATTGGAGTGGTTTAGAAGCAATGCTCCTCGGGAATGACTCCCTTCCTGTTGGCCCTGTGCGTGGGTGACGGGTCCCCACCCCACTGCGCCCCGTCCCCCATGCCTTCCAACAAACGGGGCAGAGAAAAAA
>NW_009233741.1:31687-33091 GCF_000690835.1 Fulmarus glacialis | reverse complement strand
GGCGAGGCAGGGAAGCAGCCTGTTTCTCTGACCCGGTTGCAGCACCCAAGTATCTTTAATGCATCTTCTGCAGCACCCAGGGCGGTTCGTGGGGGAAGCGTGCTGGTGGCATCACTGGGCGCTGGGAGGGGACAGCATGGTCTCCCACCCAGCACACAAACACTGGATTGGGAGTGCCAGATCCAGCTCTGGGGTGGATACTGGTGCCAGGAACTAGCCCTGGGGCTGTGGCTGGGTTGTGGGGAGGTCTGGGGACAGGTACAGGAGGTCAAAGCTACACCTGAAGTGCAGGAGCTCCTGTCCAGCAAGGTGGGCATGGTGAAGGTACGTGAATGCTATCTCAATCGCCGTGGGCAAACCCTGCTGCTCTGTGCTGTACCCATGGCTGCACTGATGCTTTTTGTATTGCCTCTAGAAAAAAAAAAAACAACCCAAAACACATAAAACCATCCGAGTTGGGGAAGGGTCTGTCTGGAGCGACCTTCGTGTGTGTGCGGCTGAGCCGGTGCTGCGGAGCTGCTTCACACCCAGCTAGGGGTGGGAGTATCCTCTGAAGCCGCTTGCTCCCCCTCGGGTGCTTGTTTGTGCCCGGCTGCTTTCGGTTTGGTGCTGCGGAGCTGCACTTGCCATGAGACGCGTCTGCTTTCTCTGCTGATGGTGCTCAGATTTGCTATGCACGTCCTCTGTTCTCATGTCTCAGTGCTGAGTGGGACTGCACTGCCTTTAGGTCTGTATCCAGGTCTGTCTTCACGGCAGGTTTTACGTGTGGCAATACAGCCCTATGTTAAAGTCCACCCTGAAAGGTTTCTGCTCTGATCTTGCTCTAGTTGCAGTGGGAAGAAGGCATCGGGGGGGCCCTTTCTGCTGCAATTCTCACGCTGTTCCCCCCGTGGGGTGCTGCATCCCCTGCTGCAGGCAGCTGTGCTGTCCAGCCCCTCCTGCCTGCAGCCGCAGGACCCTGGGGCAGGGGTGAGGGGGGTGCCACGGGGCACCCAGGCATCCGCCGGAGCTAATGGCTCTGCCCTGTTTCTCCTACTGCAATAAACTCGCAGAAGTGAGCTTCAGGATGAAAGCCCACCTGCCAGCTAGGGATAGACTTTGCTTTGCACATAAACCTGCACAGAGGTGTTTATGCTGAAACTACTCAGGGACTTGTTCTGCCTTTTTAAGCTTCGTCCACTCACCCAAAATCTCCTACAGCCTTTCTCCTCTCCATCCCATGCACCATCCCCAAAATTGCCTTGTACAAAATCCTCTTGGAGGTGAGAGCAGAGATGCCTGCTGGCCGTGAGGCTGGGATGGGTGTGTGCCCTGATGCATTGTTCCTGCTTTGCCGGCAGATTTATTAGTGTAATGAAAGGGAGGAAAGTGCTCTATGAATCACCGTCACACCAGGGCATGGCA